>NW_005201381.1:338103-379062 GCF_000372725.1 Emiliania huxleyi CCMP1516 | reverse complement strand
CCGCCGCCGCCGCCCTAGCCGCCACCGCAGGCTCGCGCCTCCCCCCAACCCATCCCCGCCGCCGCCCCCTCACCGATGGCGCCGCCGCCTCGCCGCACCCTGCCTCGCGTTCGCGTGGCGGAATCGACGGCGCGCGCGCCCGCGACCCGCCGCGTAGCCGCAGGGGGAGCGCCGTTGTAGTCTTCTGCCGAAACCCACCATCTGCTTCCTTAAAGGACCTAACGCTGCCGCACCGCTCTCTTCCCTCTCCCCAACTATTCCCATACGCCATAGATCTGCGTGAGGCGTGACGCGGCGTCGCCACCTCACCGCCCTCTTAGAGGGAGCGGACCGTGAGTTGAGGAAATCGGAGGACGCGACCCACTTCTCCACAGACGGTCCCGCGCCTCGCCGCTATGACGGCGACACGGCCGCAGCTCGTGTGCGTGTCGCCGTCTTTGTCCGGAGTGAAAAGTCCAACCCGCTCGTCGGTGACGGTGTCCTCCAACCTGCGCCGCGCTCGGCGAACCTCGACAGCGCCTTCGATGGCATGCAGCTCTTTGCGTCAGAAGCCTGGAGAGCAGCTCCTCGGCTGCTCACACGCTCTGCACAGTTGACACAGCCTACTGTGCGGCTACCACAGCTGTGACAGCGATGGGCTCGCCCTCACTGGCCCTCAGTCACTTGTGCTGCGGCTTGTGTGAGCGACACTGCTCGGCGACTGCCGGCACACTGTGAGACCATGGGTGTGAGGTAAAACCACGCTACCAGCGCTTGGTCACATCGGCCCCGAGGTCAGATCCTTCTACTCTGTTAGTGACAAGACTTGTCTACTGGCTGGAGCCGAGCAGGAGGGCCCGGCGCACAACCCCTGGTCAACTCACGGTCCACACCCCGTACGGCCTTTACTTAAAGCCGTAGCGTGCTCTCGCCTTTCTCTTTCAGTCGCGCGCTCGCGCCTCCCGCCTCCCTCCACGCCTCTCGACCACGCCCCCCCCCCTCCCGCCATCCCTGTGGATCTGGATGTGCTGGAACCTGGAAGCGTAGCGATGTGCGCCTGCTACTTTTGAAGATGAAGTCATTTGGACAAGCGGAAAGCCTCCTAGGGACCCTACGGCTTTCACCGCGGAGCGTGGAGGAGTCAGAATTGTTTGAGTTCGTCCGCCACGCCGTGCCCGCGGCTGTGGGCCTGTGACTAGACCTGTGCGCGGGGCCCGCGCACAGTAGCGAGGAGCGACGTATATCTCGTCTACCCGTCCTCCCCGTCCGAAACGGCCGAATCGTAGCTGCCCAGAAGCTCCGTGTGGCTCCCGCGCCTACACGAGATGGCAACCAGACGCAGTAACGATCGCATGCCCTCGTCTTATGTCGGCACACCTCTCCAGCCGCCGCTCCGGGCGAGTGCGGGCGGCCGCATTTCGAGATTATATCTGTCCAGCCGGCCCCGCCGGCCTGTGAACGCACCGCCGCCGCCCTCGACGTCCTCGTCGTAACTGCTCTCACGCGCCACCTGCTCAAGCACCCGCTCGCTGCCCGCGAGCGCGCCGACGTCCATGCGCCCGAACAAGCTCGCCGCGAGGCCGGCGCCGGGAGACCACCCGGTAGGCGAGGTGGGCGCCTGAAGTGGAAGGAAGGGGGGAGGGGGGGGGTATGCGTCGAGGCTGGTCCTCTCCTGCGTTCGCACTTTGGCGGGCCATCCCACCCTGGCAGGCCGCGACAGCCGACCGTCAGGTGTCCGCGCTCGCACCACACGAATGGCGAGAGGCGGCCTCTTGCGAGGGGAGGAGGCGCAGGCGGGCGGGGGCGGGCGGGAGGCGCAGGCGGGCGGGGGAGCGCGGGGGGGAGGGGGGGGGGGGGGGGGGGGCCCCCCTCCCCCGAAATGCCCGGGGGGGAGCGGCCTACCCCCCAAGCAAAAAGCAAACTTCCCGCGACAAGACCGCTTGAAACATAAACGGGGGGGGGAGGCGGGGTGCGACGCGGGACACAAAGGGCCAAAACGGTTCGATCCCAGACATCTCGGTGCCAGAGCGCACAAGCGCGCAGGATCTGCCGGCAGATGCGCGCTAGTGTACTCCCCGGGGGGTACAGCGTCTCGGGCCTGAGGAGAAGCTCTGCCGCGACGCCCGCACGCTCCTCCAATGCTCGCGCGCCGACTTGCGGTCTGAAGACGCAAGCATCGGCGAGACCTATTCAGCACAGCCTCGCCGCGCTCGCAGCGCAGCACGCGGCGCGCAGAGCCCGGAGAGAGCGGCTTCCTGCAGGCTGCCGGTGGAGGTCTCCAGCAGGAGACCGCATCCGCTGCCAGTGGAGAGGTAGCCGGACAGGGATGAAGAGCGTCTTGCCTGCGCGGTCACACGTGCAAGAACGTGAAGACGCGCTCTCCGGCTCTCCCCGCTCTGGCACCCGGGGCACCGCGCGCCTTGCGGTACTCTTTCTCGTCGCCATTACCAGAGCAGCAGCGCCTGTGTACATGCACGCGAGCGGCGCGAGAATGCAGCCGAGACACGGTGTGAGCAACGGTGTGCGCCTCTCTCTCTCTCTCTCTCTCTCTCTCTCTCTCTCTCTCTCTCTCTCTCTCTCTCTCCGCAGAGCCAGAGGAGGGGCACCGCGACGCAGCAGAGGAGAGGGGAGAGGCCGCGGTGGGGAGAGGGGAGAAGCCGCGGCGAGGCAGGAGAGGAGAGGCAGCAGAGGAGAGGCAGCAGAGGATAGGGGCACACCTCGCACACGCGCGGAGGCCACACACCGCGACGAGGCCGGCGAGCAGCAAGAGCGCCGAGGCCGCGAGCGCCTCGGCGGTCGAGAGATGCAGCGCGGCCGCCTTCACCTGGCCCAGCCTGCCCGAGAGTCCGCCGCGCAGGGCCCCGTATGGCAAGCCCTCTGGCGGGGTGGCGCGAGGTCGGTTCTCCCTCCGGTGGTCATGTTGGTGTTGGTGCCCCCCCCCATGCCCGCCGTGGCCGCGACGACCGCCACGGCCCCCCTCTGCCCGCGCTGCCGGCGCCACCCCCCCGGCGTCGCCTGCCGCCCCCCGGTCTCGCGACAGCTCCCACTCGAAGCGGCACGAGGCGGAAGTGCAACGCTCGCCCGCCTCGCCAGCCTCGCCCGTGCCGTCTTCGCCGCTGCCTCGCCCCCGCGCCTCCCCTCCGTCGCCGCCCCCCGTCCGCGCCCCCCCCCGCCTCCAAACCTCCACCTGCGTGCCGTCGTCGTCACGCTCCTCAACCTCCGCAGCCGGCGGAGCCCTGGCCCACCCGCCCAGATCTCGCTCGGCCCGCTGGAGGGTGGCCGGCCGAGCTTCGTGCGGGTCGAACCCGCGGACGTGCGACCGGAAGATGTGGTGCTCGTCATCATGGTCGGCGGCGCCGGCACCCTCGACAAAACGGGCGGCGCTCAGCGGGTCGTCGCGCGCGACAAAGGTGACGTTCAAGAAGCCAATCTGCCCGCGATCGCTCGGGGCCACTGCGGCTGGACCGGGCGACACGCCGCGATCGATGGTGCGCGGCCAGGCGCGACCGCTCCCGCCGCCGCGCGGCCCCGGATGCGGCTCGTGCGTATAGAAATATTCGTCCATTATCTCCAGACACCCTGCTTCTTAGATCGTGAGGGCGAGTTGCCTCATCAGAACGCTGTCAAGCGCATCGAAAAAAATTGGGCTGCTACTATTAACAACGAAGGCGCTCTCAAAAAAATTTGTCACCCCAGCCTCGCACAACACTGGGCACGGGACAAAAAAGAATCAGGAAACGCCGCCATCACGCGGACTGGCACACACACCGGCTCATCAAAAAAGAATCAGGAAGAGCTCAGTTTTGGCACAAGGCCGCACATACTTTTTGCGAGGCAGAGGAGAGCGACGCGACAGAGGACGAGGAAGCGACAGGAGGGAGAACGACGAGAGTGGGACGACCGCGAGGTGGCATGAAGGTTGCAGCGAGAATCGGCGAGGGACTGCGAAGGGAGATAGGAAGAGGCGGACGCCCAAGGGTGGGCGACGGCTAGCACCACACTCCTCTCCTTAAAATCCCTGTGTGGTGGCGGCGTGCCGTCCTCCCATCCGTCCCTTGGGTTGTCTGTTTTCTTTCTTTCTTTCTTTTTGCAAAAAAGAAAACGGAGGCGCCCCTGGGCACTTTGCGTTTCCGGAAATTTCCAGGGAAAACAGAGGGTGTTTGGTGCTCCATTCTTGTTTCTCTCGAGTTTCCCTCGCTCGGGAAACGTGGCGAGTTTCCCTGAGAGCTGAGTCTGAGAGCTGTTCTGGCTGGCTGGGGCAAAATCTGAGGCAAAATTGAGGAAATCGGCACGATACCTGGGTATTTTCCAGGTATACCCGGGGTTTGTCAGGTATCCCGGCAAAATACCCGGTATTTGGCCGATTTTGCTGATTTTGGCCCCAAAATAGCCTCAGACTCGGCTCAGAGCCCCCCAAATTGACACGGAGTTTTCCCGGGAAAATAGATAGGAAAAGAGAGGGTGCTGTAGAGAAAAAAGGAAAGGAAAAGAGACGGGGTGCGAGATGAAAAGCTTGTTCAGCCTAAATTAAACTCCCTCGCACGACACTAGGGTCTAGGCACGGGACTGGCGCGCACTGGCACTAACACAGGTACACCACGGGAGCCGCCTAAGCGACTCCTGCGAGGACGGCGAGGCACTCTCAGTTCTCGGTACTAACACATCGATGAAGAAAGTGTCACGACCCATGGCATGCAGCGCGTCGACACCTCGACTCGAGTGGAGTGTCTCTCCGTCCGTCCGTCCTCACTTCACACACCCCGGACACAGGAGTTCACAGCCTTGTTATGAGTGAGAAGAAAATACGTCCTATGGCGCTATGATTCACACAACCTGAGCGTAGAGAGCCGCGGGAGGTAATGGGTATCGTCTATCGTCTAATCGAGTTCGAATAGAACCACTATCTCGATACTATGTACGGCGCTAGACGGCCTTACGATGGCGCGTGTACTAGATAGATAGAGCCCACGCGCACTCCCTGTCCGTACGTACGCGCTCCTCTGGTAAAAGCTTAACGAGCAACCGCCAACCCCCAGTATGCTCACATAGCACACAGGAAGAGTCTAGAGAGCACAGAACATGCACACTGTATGTCGATCCATACACTAACGAGTGACGGCGACGTACGCAGCACGGCCATGCCACCATAGCTCGTGCACTCGACCGCCCTCGCCGCAGGCAAGCTCATCAAAAAGAATTCTTAAAGGAAAGTCATGTCCCACACCCCTGCGCGCGGGCCTTCTGGCTCGCACCTCAACCTCTCATAGACCAGCCTGGGAAGTATTCTGGGAAATGTTTGCATCGCAAGGACCTCGAGGACAAGGACGTACGCAAGTCATCGGCAGTCCACCCCGGGCATCCCTCGAACCACCGCGATGTCAAAGATCTTCCGCTCTTCATCATTTCAGCGCGTTGCGAAGGTGTTCAAGCGGCGGGGCAAGAAGGACGAGACAAACGCCGCCGACGCCGAGCCCGATGCTGTATTTCGGACCGACTCTGAAATCGTGCGCGAGGCAGCTCACGTCTCGGCGGCAAAGTCGAGGAGGTTGAGTGGTGAGGGATCAAAGCTGCGATCCTCAACTCACAGCGTCCCAATGACGCGGACGGAGCAGCTGCGCCGGTCAAAGGAGGAACCTGCGCCTCCCGCGCCGTCCGCGCCCGCTGAGACAGCAGAGGCAGAGCCGCCAGCCGTGGAGGCAATAGAAGCAGAGCCAGCTAGTGGCTGGGCGGACGATTACCACCCATCCTCTCGTCAGTCTTCAATGGAGGCCACTGCGGACGCAGCGGCGCTGCCGTCCGTGGCGGAGGCGAATGCAGAGGTGCAGCCGCCGACCGAGGCGGCAGCGGCAGTGGATGCCTCAGACGAACACGCGGAGGAGGAGCTTGTGGCGCTGGCAGAGCCCCAGCCGGGCACGCCCGAGGAGGCAGAGGAGACGGCGCTGGAGCCGACACCGGGGCCTGGGCTAGAGCCAATGCCGGAAGCGGAGTTGACGTTGGAGAATGAGCCCGCCACGGCGCCAGAGCAGCCTGCGCCAGCTCTGGAGCCCGAGGCTCCGGAGCTGGAGTTGGAGGCGGCGGCTGCACCGCGCGTGGCGCCGCCGACGCCGGCCCAGTCTGCAGAGTTTGTTGAGGTCGCAGATCCGGAGCACGCACCGGGCGACGATGACGCAGCTGGCGGCGACGACGCCGGCGGCAAGGCTGCAGGGGCCGCCACGAGTGCGGCGGACGATGAGGGGGACCCACCCGTCGACCCAGCACACGCAGAGTACCTTCGCATGGCGGCGGCCGAGGCGGCGGCCGAGCCAAGTCTCTTCGATCTGATGCAGCGCTTCCAACGCTCGGTCTCCAACGTGCTGCTCTCGCCGCGGGTCGTGCGTTGCCTCGGGGTGGAGGCGCCGCCGTCGCCAGCGAAGTCACCCTCAAAATCGCCCGTGAAGGCCGCACAGCAGGCGGTGGCGCCCTCCACGGAGCCCGAGGTCTCACTCGTGCCGGCTGCTGCTGCAAGCGAGCTTGCGGCAGTCGAGACGCCCTCGCCCCCCCCGACACGCCGCTCGTCCATTTTCTCCCAAGCCTCGGAGGACGCGCTGACAGGCCGGCAAAAGGCGTTGTACAAAGACTTGTCGGACCTCAAGGCGGAGGCGCGCGAGTACGCGGAGGTTGCCTGGCAGCGCGCAAGCCGCGCATCGCGTGCAAGCCACGCCCGTGCCGATTCGTGGCTCAACCAAGAGTCCAGCGAATCCGTCCTTGGCTGAGATGGCGATGCTAGCCGGGGTTCGCGCAGAGTAGAGAGAGGTGTCCCTTCTGCGCGTGATGTAGAGCTTAGAGCGTCCAAAAATGATACACAGAGATTGGATTCATGCGGGGGAAGTCAAAAGGCGACACGACTGCTGAAAGAGTTGTGTCGGTTTATTCACATATCGACTGCCGAACTCACCACACAACCCGCGAGAGGGACCATGTGGAAGAAGGAAGACGGCTAGTGCTAGTCCCCCCCCCATCGGGAGGACGACCCCGGCTAGTCGCCGACCACACCCACAAAGAACCCTGCACAAAGAGACTAGAGTGGTGTGTGTGTCTCTGGGGGGAGGCGAGGGCCCTAGGGGGTGCCCATGCGGGGGGGAGATGGGGTCCCCCAGCCCGCCGCAGGCGCCGATTTTTTTTGGCATTTTTCTTTTTCGCGCTATTTTTTACTTGTTTTCATGGGATTCGGCGTACTTGCGGCCATGCTATCACGCCTTGCGACATCCTTTCGGCGCTGCTGACCGTGCCATGCTGCTCAACTGACCGCCTGCATAGCTCGCGGCCTTAGTCTTCGGCATTCAGTGACGACCTGATCGTACGGCCAGTAGGAAGGTGTCCTTCCAGCTGCGTGCACGCTTCTGACGCAATGCGCGTCACAAACTGCCTCGGACTGGCTGCTGGCACTCTCGAGGCTATGCCTACACAGCCTCGCGCGCATGGGCAGTCAAGAGGGACCATGCACCTTCTCAGGACAGCGCCGGTGCCTCTCTCTTGGACCGGCAAACGTGGTGGTCTCGTGTCACCGATGTGGGACCAGTGCGGCATCGCGCCATCGACAGCTCTTGAACTGCGCCTCACCACTGACCGGGAAGGCCGCCAAGTGGGTCAGCACCGGTCGCACATTGTGGCAGCAGTCAGCAGCGCATGGCTGATAGCTAGAGCAGCAGCGTCAGGGTCGCAGGGTCGGATCGTGTCAAGCCTCTCGCCCGGCCGGCCGCGTGCAGACGTCGGCCTGTCTGCTGTCTGGAGTGATCTGTCGGCGGTCAGTACGACCGATCAGGTTGGAGTTTTCTGATGGTTGGAGGGTCTATCTGTATGTACTCCTCGAGATCTCTCCAAATCTGCCCTCTGATTAACCTAGCTTAATCGGGAAGTTGGTGCTAGTAGAGACTAGTAGAGCCGGGGCCCCGTTTCCGCACTGCTGCGCGGCGCACGGTGCCTCCGGGGGCCCCCGCCTCCCCCCAGAGGTGTGTGTGCTGTGTGTGTGTCAAAAGAACCCTGCACAAAGACCGCAGGGCGGGGACCTGTTCCTTTTTACCCATCTCCTATAGTAGAGGTGTCCGTTTTATTTATTTATTTGTGTGGTGTGTGCACGTGGTCGCGGCGCGGGTCCGCTCAAACACAGCTGGTGGTCGAAAAGAGAGCCCCGACGGCCAGCCCCGGTGCTGCAAGTCCGTTCAAGTCGACAAGAACACGGAAATCAAGGTGTGTGGTGTCCAAGTTTGCTGCAAATGTTAACAGAAACGACACCCTCTAAGCCACAAGGAACACATCTCTCTCCGTGTTCACAACTCCGTCGTATTGCACCGACCGACCTGCCGCGCTCCGGTGGGGCGGCTGCGGAAGGCGCCGCCCGGCGTGACAGAGCGCGGCGCGTCCTCGCACGTCCTCGACTCCTGCGGGCATTTTCTCGGGGTGGGCGCCGACTGCTGCGGAGGTGTCCGGGGAGGGTGTCTGTGTGCAGCACGGGTGCGGGAAGAGGGCTGGGGCGGGCATGCGCCTCCTCCTTGCGCAACCGCTGCAGCTGAAACTCGAAGAAGTAGCGCTGCCGCAGCCTCGGGTCGAGCGAGGAGGAGAGGTACGGCAGCAGCATGGCGCTCGCCAGAGCGAGCACTCGCCACCTCTCCTTGCGGATCAGCGCGTCGACCAGAGGCGGCGTGGCAGCGCACCCGACGAGAATGGACACCTGGACCCGGCGGAAATTGTGGGAGATTGATGGTTCCGCGGGGCAGCGGGCGCAGGAGGCAGCGCGTCGGAGCGACGAAGTGAGGGGCCAGGGTGGCTTGCGGCAGGGGTGCGAGGCGGCTTCTCGCGCCCAAGTGCGCCGCCACGGGTGCGGCACGTAAATCTCGGAGGCGTCGAGGTGTCCGCTCTGCCTGTGGACGCACACCATGGGCAACTCAGGGAGCCGTGGCACGCGTCTCGGTGCGTGGGCGAGCCCGCTCTGCCGAAAGTTGAACCACGTCGACAGCCCAATCACCTATGGCCGTACGCTACGTTCAACCCCTTCCCTCCCTCGCTGCGTTCGGCACACGCGCGACTCACGTAGACGATGTTGAGCAGCGGGACCCGCTTCCTGCGGCGGACGAGGTGCGAGACGAGCAGCGCCGGCGGCACCGTGTGCAGCAGGTGATCGAGACAGACGAACGTTCGGCGGGATAGCGGCAGCCCCAAGTGCCGAATCTTGGTGCGCATGTTTTCGTCGATGCCCTGCGCCACCGGCATGCGGGTGGGGACGGGACGGGCGCGGCGCGCGCGTTCGCCGACGGCGTTTGTGTCTGCCTGCGCCATCGCGGTGCGGAAGCCGACGAGAATTCCGACCGAATTGACTGCCAGGAACGGATCCCACTGTTTTTGTTTCAGTGCAAGCCGCAGCATGATGAAGATCAGGTTCCAGTTAGTGTACGCGTTGAGCTGCCACTGCGCGGCGTGAGGAAGGGACGGGCTGAAAGCTGGCGGGCGGCGGGCGGCAGCGAGCGACAGGCCGCCACCTGCACAAGGGGTGCGAGCCCAGGAACTCGCTTGCACGCCGCGAGGAGGGAGGCCACAAGCACGCCCAGTGTGAGGTTGAACGGATCACCGGGGAGAAGCTGATAGGGGGGTGGCGATTCGCGCGCCATTGGAGCGGGCACACTTGGGCGCACCGGGCTGTCGGCTGGCTGTTCTGGGGGCAGCCTCTCTCGTTTCAGGCCGATGCACAGCAAAAACTTTTTTTGAGCTTAGCCTTCGATGTTATGAAACAACGCAAGGCGGACATGGCATATCGCTCTCGGGCCCACAGACATCCCGCAACTTTTTTTCCACCGACCGCCAGTGGCCACCGAACGTGCTGCGAACTTGTTGTTGTCCCTTTTGTCCGGAGCAGGAGAACTAGGAGAGCGCAACCAGTAGGAATCCTAGGAGGCCCGCGCCTGCCCCCGTGCCGCCGGGTGCAACCTGTGGCCTATACGAGAGAGGAATCCCTGGCTGGGACCCTCCCTGCCTGTCGTGTGGGTGGGTGAACCCTGCCCAGCCCCGCTCCGTGTCGCGCCAAACAACACGTGGCTCGTGGGTGGTGGGAGCCCGCCGTGGGCATGTGGAACCTTAGCAAAAATCCTACAGAGTGTACAGGAACAGCTCTTCTGTCCATCCAGTCAGCTCTTCCATCCACATATATCTCGGCAGAAACAAACTTCCAGGACCTCATCTCCCGAACCTTCCGTCGAAGACCACCCCGGTTGAGTGCACTTAGAGCCGCTTTTGAAAGAAAGAAAGAGAACGGACAACCCAAGGGAGGGATGGGAGGACGGCACGCCGCCACCACACAGGGATTTTAAGGAGAGGGGTGTGATGCGCTAGCCGTCGCCCACCCTTGGGCGTCCGCCTCTTCCTATCTCTCTTCGCAGTCTCTCGCCGATTCTCGCTGCGACCTTCATGCCACCTCGCGGTCGCCCCCTTCTGAGAGCACATGAAAATTCTCGATCTCTTTCTTCCTTTTAGCATGCCATGCCAGACTCGGACGCCGCTAGGCCTACGAAAGACGATCTCATCGCCGCCTTCCGGGTCGGCTCGCAGGGCGGGCCAGCTCGCCGCAAGTTCGTCGCAGGGCGAGCCATAGCGGCGGCCGACGGCAATGAGAGAGACGTCGATGACCCGCCGCTGGAACTAGCGCCACTGTTGGCCGGTCGGGCTTGCGCTCACCTCTTTTGCGCGCGGCTGCGCCGAGACGGATATGCTCAGCTCGCCCTTCCGCCCGACATGGCGGCGCTGCTGCGGCAGACAGAGGCAGCGGCCGCCGCGTGGTTTGCCGCGCCCGAAGCACGCAAGCTGGAGGAGGCGGGCGCGTATGGGCCTGCGAGCGGGACGCTCGCCGGCTTCGCGCGCGGCCGCAACCGCGAGCAGCTGGAGCTGCGCCTCGTGAAGGGAGGACGAGGACGAGGAGTGTACCCAGCGCTCCGTGGCGGCGACGCGGCGGAGCCTGCGCTGACGCCGCTGGCGGAGCGGAGCATGGCCACCCTCGACCGGGTCGCCCGCGTGCTGCTCGCGCACGTGGCCTCCGACCTCGGAGCCAGCCCTGGCTTCTTCGCCTCGCTCCTCGACCCGCAGCTGCCGGCGGAGGAGGGGGCGGCGGCGGCGGCGGAGGAGGAGGAGGCCGAGGCGGCGATAGAAGCGGAGGAGGAGGCGGCGGCGGCGGCGACATCGAAGGAGGCGCTTGAGGCGCATGCGGGCTGCCCGCCGCTGCGGCACGCGGGCTTTGCGCCCTTCCAGAACAAGAGAGCTGCCGACGCTGAACCGGACGATGTGAGTAGGCATTCGGGCTTGCGGGCTTGCCGGTACAAGAGCGACGCGCCCGGCTTCGTCACTCTGGCCAGCGGGCGGCGGGTCGCCTGCGAGGAGCACAACGACGTCGGCCTGCTGACCCTCGACCCTCGCGCTTCTGTGCCCGGGCTGCAGGCGTTCCGCCAGAGTAGCCGCCGTTGGGTGGATCTGGAGGGGGGGCAGGGGGAGGCGGCGGAGGAGACGGAGGGCCTGCTCACTGTGATGGTGGGGGACACGCTGGCGGCGGTGAGCGGCGGCGCGTACACCTAGATGCGGGACTCAGACCCTGATTCGAATAGGACCCGGGACGACGAACTCGGCTGTTTCGGCCATATTGCAGCCGTATTCACGGTATTCGTACCTTTGGGTTGACGCGAGGCGCCGAACACACATGCCGTGCACATTCAGTCCCCATGCACACACTAGGCGAGTACACTTCGTGCCGCCATCGCGTGCTGGCGCCGGAGGAGGGCGAGGAGCGCGTCGGTTTGCCGTTTCTCTTCCGCTGCCGCGGCGAGGCGATCATCGACACGCGGGAGGAGAGGCGGCGAGCGGCGGCCGAGGGGCGGGAGACGGCACTTGCCGAGCTGCAGGGTAGCAGCGTGGAGGACCTGCCGACTGCCGATTGCCCAGCGGCCCTCGTCAACTACATGGCGTGGCGACGCAGGTATCGAAGCTAACGGGGGGGGGGGGGGGGGGTCGACTATGTGTGAACAATATTGCGCGCGCGTCGCTTCTTTCTGTCAAAATGGATCGTAAAATAAGATCGCCGGTCGAATTGGCATGTTTTTTGAGCCGCGCCTCTCTTTCGCGCCGTCCGTCAAAAGCTCGCGCAGACCGGCTTCCTCGTTCCTGAGCCAGCCATCATGCAACCAAGCTCGTTCATCGTAGCAGCGACGTTTCTCCTCTCGAGTGGCGCTGCGTCGCCTCTACCACTTCCGGCAGCGATTTCATCTCGGCCAACATCCCACAACATCGATCCTGACGTCAATGCGCCTACAGGCCAGGGAGAGAGCGGAGGCAGCAGGCGAAAGCTGGAGGTGGACGTTGAGCGGGTCGGAGAATACCTCCGGGTGATCGAGCCGGGCATTCTTGCGACGGTCGCCCTGGGCGCAAGCATCTTTTTTCTCATCATTTGCTGCACGACGTTCGTGATATGTTGCCTGAGCGTGCCCCTAGTGGCCTGGGTCGGCTATTGGCCAGCCACCAACGGATCTCCCTGCTCGAACAAGACGTGTGGCTGCTCGGTCATGTGATGCCGCCTAGACCACCACGCTCCTCCTGCTCTCAGAGATACAGATCTCCATCGCGCATCTGGGGGGGGGGGGGGGGATTTTGGTGGGCTGAGAGGGGGCCGCGGGCGATAGCCAGCACGATGAATTTGCCCCGCGACTTTCGTCGCCTCAAGAGGTGTGCAACGGGGGTTCCTCTGTCTTTTAACAAACCATTCACACGGGGGTTCCTCTCGCGGCGACGAGGACGTCCTTTTAGGGTGGAACCACACAAGGGCGAGGGCGAGGGTGTTAACAAAAATGGCCCCGAATGGTTGCCC
This sequence comes from Emiliania huxleyi CCMP1516, assembly GCF_000372725.1. Classification (NCBI taxonomy): domain Eukaryota; phylum Haptophyta; order Isochrysidales; family Noelaerhabdaceae; genus Emiliania; species Emiliania huxleyi. The sequence goes on along the minus strand of NW_005201381.1, from coordinate 366,212 downwards.
AGGTTACTCAGGACACGATCCCGGCGTAAACACAACTAACTGACGGATCCGCTCCTGACGGCCGCACGCGCCGCGCTGCGGCGCGCGTGCCACTGGAGTACCACCTCAAGCATTCGTGTGCAGCGGCACAGTACTAGTACGTGTCCCTGTTTTCGGGCCGTGCTCGTTCAGATGTGGCAGCGCCCCCCTCCTCCTCGCTCTCCTCCCCTTCCTCCTCCTCCTCCACGCTGTCCGACTCGGACGCCTCGCCCCCCCCCAAAGTCCTCGTCCTCCGACTCGTCCTCGCCCTCACCCTCGCTCGCACCAGCCTCGCCGCGCCGTTCGAGCTCGGCTCTCGACGCCTCGCGGCTTGAGTGAGGTACCGTTTGATTGCTCGGGGGCAAGAGTGGATACCCATCACTGAGCCGACGATGCTATGGGTAGCCCCAGGGTGGCGCCCACCCCCATACCCTCAGGCACACGAAGGCGACGGCGCTGATGGGGGTGGGGAAGGCGCAGGCAAGCAGACGTCGACCAACGATCCACCGTAACCAAATTCAGTCCCCACGTCAGAAACGCAGACAAGGGATCCAGACAAACCGTGTCAGTCAGCAGAGTCCTCCTACGGGAATGTACGTAAGAGCCACATACACTGAAAAAATCAGGGTACAGGGAGCCTCAGAGAGTGCCACTGCCACCATCCAGGCCGCGGGAGCCGATCGGCTGCGCCGAGGACAGCTCCCGCAGTGTGCTCCGCGGCTCACCAGTGTGCGCCGCGGCGCCGTCCAGCCACTTTGGCGGCCAGCCACCGGACGAGTTCTTCGACTCTGGAGGACAGAAAGGTACCGTCTGAAAGGTATTTTCATGCTCTATTGACTGGCGCAAAAAAATCCCCGCCAACTGTTTCAGCGGGCGTGATTCACAGCCTTGTTATTGAGAAGAAAATACCTCCTATGGCGCTGTGCGCTGGCCTGTGAGAGGTTGAAGTGCGAGCCCTGGAGGCCCTTCACACCGAAGCATGAGTGAAGCATCGGGCGCCACTCGAGGAAGGCCTTGTGCTAATGACAGTGCCAACCCTTGCTCTGAAATCAGCGCTGGTGGGGTTCGTGCTGTACACTGCGTACGCTGGCACGATGCGGACGCGTGAGTCTGCGCTGAGTTACCGCCTGTCCCGCTTCTATGAGGCGCACGGCATCGACAAGCGGCAGCCGGACACGCGCAAACTGCTGCACCGACACGGCTCCGTTGAAGGAGTCGAGCGGGAGTTGCGCAAGAAGTACGGCGATTGGCTGCCTCCCGAAGACCTCTCGGTCCTCCCTCTGGCAGACGACACGGTCGGCACGGCCGTCTACCTCTTGTCTGGCGCGCTCGCCGATCGCGCGCCGCCTTGGCTGTCCCAGCTGAGTGATGCGGATTGGAAGCGGCTGCCCGGTGCGGGGCTGGTGCAGCGGTGGGAGGCTGCGCCGACAGCGGCGCGCCTCGGCTACTCCGCAGTAGGCTGCAGTGCACTCCGACTGGCACTGCCCGAGTCGATGCGGTTGCCCGCGCTCCTCTCCTTCGGTGCCCTTGCATGGTCGGTTCGGCCGACGCCGGAGGAGCTGTCTCCCGCCTCGCTGTGGCGCGAGCTGGTCGCCACGTGGGAGGGCGGCGCCTCCGCGCCGGAGGAGCCGCGCGCCCTCCCCCGGCGCCTTGCAATTTGCAGCGGCGTCGCGCTTGTCGTGGCGGCGGCGGCAGGGCCTTCCCACTCGCTGCCGGTTCTCTTGGCGCTGCTGCTCGCCGCGCTGTGCGTGGGCGTGCCGGAGACGGCGGACACGTGGGAGAGCATGCCCGTCGTCGCGCCCTCGGCGCGGTCCGCGCTTCGCAGCGCTCTGAAGCAAAAGCCCGACCTCCTGCAGCAGCACGAGGTGGAGACGTTCCGAGACGCCTCCGAGAAGCTCTCGTACGCCTTCGGGGCCCACGCGTGCCCGCGCCCTCGCTCTCAGGTGGGCGTGCTCGCGTACGTCACCATCGATGCCGAGCACACGGGCTGGCAGGCGCCGCTCCTCGCAATCGGCGCGCTCGGCCGCTGGGTGCCGCTGGGCACGATCTCGGCCACCGGCGCTGCGGACGGCCAGAGAAAGCTTGAGGTGTCTGGCCGGCTGCTCCCGGCCGCTGCCATTCCCGCCGCCCTCTTTCTGCTCACCGGCCTTGCCGCCGCTCTCAACAGCGATGGGCACCTCTCCCTGCCTGCGCGGTCCGCGCGCGCGGCGCTACTGCTCTTCTCGTTGGCCAGCATCGTCGCGGCCGCTGCCACGTGGATGTAGCAGGGATGTGGCTCGGCGCACGGCGATGTGCTGCTTCAACTGCTGGCGGATGGCGGCGAGGCGGCACGCGCGGTTCCCGCCAGGGCAGAGCTTCCCATCGCAACGCGGCCACGCCTGCGGCCCCTGGCGTCGCGAGTTGACAGTTTTGTCGGCCCTATTCATTTTATCGTTTCACACAAGCGGCCGCCGGCGCGGTACACACACAGAGTTCGCGGGCTGAGGGCCCACCGGCACCGCAGCAGGCGCTCTGCCGCTCTCTCAAGTGCTCTCTCAGTCTCGGACTCGCACATCATGACCCACATCTCACAACGCCTTGTTCATAAACTTGCGCTTCGAAAAGGCGATCCACAGCTTTGAGGGCGGGCCGTTGTCGCCGTAAACCTCGGGAGAGGGGAGGGGTCGGAGTCGCGGTCAGGGGGGTGGAGTGGGCGGGATGCGCGGGGTGCGTCGCAGCAACCTTCAGAGCCAGCCGCCGGCCCAGCTCCTCTCGCGCTTGCTTGAGGTACGCGCGGCAGAGGTCTGCGATCCGGCGCGGGGGACTCTTCGGCGGTCGGAAGAGTGGGCGGCTACTCGGGGAGACGCGATGCGCAGGCGGCGGTGGGGACAGGCCGATCACAGCGCCGCCAACAGCGCCGACCCGCCCGCGTCCGACCCTCCGGGGCCGGGAGGTGGCGTTGCGCACCGAGCTCTGCCGGGCTTGCTCCGGCGGGGAAGAAGGAGGCGAGGGCGAAGCGCGGCTCGCCCGGCGCACTGAAGGCCTCGTGCGCCAGCGCCGTCAGCGCCTTGACGCCGTCCGTCTGCGTGGCGGCGGCGCCCGGTCCCCGAGAGCGTGGATGGTGTGTCGCTGCAGTGCGGCCAAGGGCCCAAGAGCGCAGGTACGATGCGTCTGAGCGAGCTGTGACCCCGTCGCGCGGCCCGTGGCGGCACAGCGCGTGGGAGCGGCGCGGAGTGTGGCACCTGCGTCGGGCACGTCTCCAGCCGTTTCAGGCACTGCGTCGTGTAGAGCGTCAGGTAGATTAGAGTTCGGTCCGCCGCGCCCTTCACCTCAAAGTGCTTGAAGAGGACGTTGGCTTTGAAGTAACCGAGCGTCTCGTCGACGATATCTTCCTCACCTGCGGCCCGGCGAGGCTGACTGCGGAAAGGCTGAGCCGGCGGCAGGCGCCGGACGGCGGAGTGCACCTTCTGCCGCCGACTCGGCAGGCCCGCGGATGCTCGTCTTGAGGGGCAGGATCGCACAGCCGCAGGCAACCTCGGTCTCCGTGCCGTTGAGGCTCGAGTGGTAGACCTGTAAACAAACGATTGACGCGGTGAGACCAGCGAATCAATGCCACGCGGCTGACGGGGCGCAAGGTGAACGACCATGCAAATGGCAACCGCCTTTGAGCAGGCGCTCGGCGAGAGCGGGTGCGCAGTGAGTGCTCCGATTTTTTTTTGTTTTTATCTCGTGCGCTGCTCACTCACTATACACTGAGTGGAGAGAGTGCAGGCTTGACCCCAGTTGGGCCACGGTGACTAGGTGTGAACGGGGGAGTTCGGTATTCACAGTCGTTTACACTGAGGGAGCAATGGCTATTATTATTCGGGTTGCTTTGCCGTCATCAACATCATTCAGGGCGGCGTCCTACCATGGCGACTCAAGTCAATTATTAATATTGCTGGTGTCCGCCGTGCGAGGCGCCGTTCCACTTCGGCGCCGCCGGTCTGGCGCGGTTTCCTATTTGCAATTATTGCACGCCGCGCCGCCGTTGGGCGAACTTATCGGCAGCAACTTATTGGCGCGGTTTTCGCGATGTCTCTCTTAGCTCTGGGTCGCAATAGGAGATCCCAGGCGGGAGCAGAGCCAGAGGCCAGTGGCCTCGATTCTCTGATGGGCTGGGCCTACACTACGATCGAGTTCACGTTATTCCTCTGGTCGATCGCCGTGGGCCTCGCTTATGACGGTCTTGCAGCCCTTCTCACTAGCCGGGTCTACCGTGCCGGGGCTGGGGCAGTCCTCCTCTACCTGCTGGGTACCACCCTGATTGAGCTGGTGACAAGCGGTGACGGGGGACCTGAGCTCCTCTTCTTCCTCAGGATGGCCGTCTTCGTCTACTGTGTCGGCTATCAGGTTCGCGCACTCTGTGACTACACCCCTGTCCGCGTCCTCCTCCTCCTCAGTGGAGGGTACCCCTTGTTCCGCCACGGGGCGGCGGCGATTGCCGAGCCGTTCCGGGACTACGCGGCGATGGGCCCTTATGCAGGTGTGCTCCTCACCTTCTCCGCCATCTACCTCGCCACGCGCTCCATGGGGCGGCACGTTGGCTACTTCATGGACACGTACATCAAGACGTACGTGCTTGAGACCCGGATCGATTCCCTGCTCCGCCGAGTCCGTGGAGGCGGTGCTCATGCTGACGAGCCTTCAGAAGAGTCGGTCTCCCTCCTCCACGCCTCTCTCCGAGCCCGCGGTGGCCTGCTTTGCACGCTTTCCGTCGCCGTTTACCAGTACGGCCTTGTCATGATCCCGCTACTAGTCCTCGGGGGGCTCGGGGGAGTCGGCGCTGTTTGCCCTTCGTGTGGCAGCTCGATCGCATCCTGCACCTACGACACAGATCAACGGTGCCCGACCATCACCATTGTCGCGACCAACGCGTCGGCGATGGCAGGCGTCGGAGTCGTGAGTACCGTCACTCTTGCCACCCTCATCCGGCCGCGCTACCTGCGCATCTTTGGGACGAACGCCCTTCAGGCCCTTGTGGCGATGCGCCGCCGCCCAGCCGCGGGCACGCCCTTCTCCATCACTGCCGATACCTCCAAGGGCGATATCGTCCAGGCCATCTCCGCCGGACGCATCTGCCAGATGGAGGCAGTCGAGCAGCTGGCCCAGCAGCTTTCTGGCGTCGAGGCCGAGGAAGAGGGGGAAGAGAAAACCCGAAAGCTTGCGAACATTACCCGCAGCCTGGACCTCCTGAGGACGCTCAAGGAGACTGCAATCCCTGACGCCGGGGGGTCCGAGCACGGTCCAACCGTCCCAACTGGGGATTATACCTTCACTTTCGCCAAGGTGAGCCGGGAGGTGGCTGACGGCGTTGCAAAATCGTCAACCACTGCGTCGCTCAACGCCGGGACGACCACCACGCAACGGGCGACCTCAGTTCACAGTGCGCGCATCGTCTACCCGAAGACCGAGTCGGAATTTGGGGCCGCACTCAACCTGTGGCTGATGATTTCTTCTGGACTGGGCACGTCACCCACCGAGCTGACTGCTTTCCTGCAGTACGTCGTCTACGAGACGATCCTCGATCGCGGACATCCATGGCAGCTTGCTGTGTGTCTATTCGTCGCCTTCATTCGCAAGGTGGAGGAGTCTGGCGGGGCGCTCTCCCTGCGCAAGGCAACCGAGGAGGTCTATCTCGCCGGCATGATGGATGAGGCGCGCCTCATTCTCGCGGCCGTGTACCCCAACGTGCAGGAGTCCGCCTTTTTTCGTACACGCGGCGGGGAGCCGCGGTCCGGGGAGACAGGCAACACCGCAAAGAAGTGGAATGGACGCTTTTCGAGTGATGGGGCCCCTTGCACAGCTTGGAACTTGGGCAAGGCGCATGTGCCGTCGATGCTCAAGCCAGACGGGACATGCAAGCACAACCACGTGTGCGACCAGTTCGTCACCGACCAAGGCAAATTCGGGCGGTGCGCGGGCAAGGTGGGCCCTGCGGGCCATAAGCGCGCTGATTGTCCTAACCCCAACAAGTGCAGCACCCCCCACAAGGGCTGAGCCCTTCGGGGTCCGGCTCATGGAGGAGCTGACTGCGCGGGCGCAGACGGGCTATGCTTGCGAGCTGCCCGGCTTCGGCATCCGCTTTGACAACTTTGTACCGGTTTGTAACATGCGGATATAACCAAACGACCCTGTTCACAACCGCAAGTTACCGTTGACCGACCGGTACCCTCCCCACTCCCGCCTCTCATTTGTGTCACACCACGCGGAACGCATCTCCATCGCTCTTCGGGTGAAGGGGGTGAACCGTGCCATCCTCGATCGCCGTGCAAAGCTCGCTTCCGAGCTCTCACGCCGCGCGTAGGGCCCTTAGGGGCCTAGAGAACACAACCCCCTCTCCCTTTTCTCCCAGTAAGCTAAAAGTACACATAACTGCAGCCTACCGATTCATGGCCGCTAGCGATTTTTACGCGCACAACAAACTTTTGCGCGGAGGGGGGCAAAAAGATACGAATATCTTTTTTTCTGACGCATCTCTCCACAGTCTCTTCTTCACTCTCACACACTTGACGGTGACTGGCCCGTACTGTCTCGGAGGCCCCTCCATGTCCCGGTTGTCGACCGCAAACTCAACGACGCGCCCGCTCCGCATCGTGCGCTCACTCATCGTCGTCGTCGCCGCCTGCGTCCCTGCGACACGTCCACCCTCTCCGGCATCCGCCTTTCAGCGCGATCCACCCTGGCCAACCACTTGCTTGTGGGCTGAGAGTACAGACTGTAGAGCAGGTCTCGCACCACACCACCCGGCACCTCGAAATCACCGAAGGCCGCCGGCGACGCGAGCTCGCTCACAGCTCCCGGCACGTACAGCCGCCCTCCCGGACAGTACCATCTGGCAAAGACCTGCTTCGCAGCCCGCATAATCGCAATGTTCACCGCATCGCCTCGCCCAAGCAAGGCGACGGCCGTCGCGTTCTGCGCGTCGCTGTACCACTTGCGGAATGAATTTGCGCTCGCCGTGATCGCTGACACATCGCCACCGATCGCAGCGATTGCGCCTGTGACCACCGTCCGCAGCTCACGCACCAGCTCCACGCTCACACCCTCGCGTCGGAACTCATTGAAGTAGCCGCCCATCGGGAAGGTGTCCTCGCCCGGAACACCCGTAGCCACCCGCCGCCCGACTGCGTTGAAAAGGCGGGCAACATCCGTCTCGGTGATGCACGAACGCTTGCTCTCGTCAATCACGCTCAGACACGCGCGCGCCCGTTTGCACAATGTAGAACGACTGGATCACCCCCAGCACGCAGTCCTCCCGTCGAAGGTAAGAAGCCGCGCCAGTGTACTGCTCAAGCTGCTCTGTCTCCCACCGCACCAACGCGTCTGCGCGCGTCCGCTCGAACACTCTCTGCGCCGCTCGCGGCACGGAGGCCGTCCCAACGCCCAGTGCGTTCAGCGACCTGCCCTGGTACTCCTTGGCACGTTGAGCACGCCGCGCCGCCTCCCGCCCATTGGCGTCGGCATCCCGCAACTGCGCCTTTGCTTCACCACAGTGACCGCACTTCGTTGATCGTGAATCATTGGAGTGGGAGTGGTGTGACTGCTCCTGTGGTGGGGGCGACGGCGGAAGCCGTCGCCCGCAGCCGCGCCTTGCCTGTCGCGCGAATCTACAACTACATCCGCCGCGGGACGAACTGCCTGCGTTGTAGAGCAATGCCAATGTAGAGCGCGATTTTGCTGTAGAGTTTGTTGTAGAGGCTCTACAGCCAAACCGCCGGGAAGGCAGTGACTCAAAGAGGTCGAGCCGCGCTAATTGGGTGTCTCCGAGCTTACTGGAGCTCTGATGGACGGCCCTGACTATCCCTGACACACAGAGAGTCACTCTGACGGCACACAACACCCTATAACTGCGTCATGACCAGCCTGCCATGTGTCGCCGGTGCCGCATTCGTCGCTGTGCTTCAGGCGGTGGGCTGTCGGCTGCGAAGCGGTCGCATTTGCGCAAGGCGAGGCGAGCATTGCTGCGCGTTGCATGCGCCATGAGTCGCGCCAGCGCGTGCGGGAGCTCCTGGCTGAGCGTTGAGTCCAGGCGAGTTGCGCTGGCCACTATCGCTACGCCGAGCCGAGCTGACGCGCCGAGGCGCCTGCCAGTCGCAGCCGTGAGGCATGCCACAGCAGCAGAGGCACCTGCCACCCATTGGTGCTTGTGCGTCTTGGGTCCGGGGTGTGTTGCAAGGACGCACGAGCGAGCGAGACAGAGCCATGACGATGATGATTCAGCGCGTGAGCGCCAACTCGCCGGCACAGGCCCTGAAAAGCCGCGCACGCGGGCCGACGATTGCGCAGCTGCGTGCCAAGCAGGCCGCTCTTGTGGCCGCAGCCGAGCTCGCAGCTTCGAGTGATGCCGAGGCGAGTGTGGCAAGGCCGCCCGTTGACGAAGCCAAGCGGTGGGCAAGCGGCAAAGGCCGCAAAGTGGGCTTCGCATAAGCTCGGGCCACTTTCCGTGGCGGCGGCACGGGAATCGCGGCGACGGCGGCGAAGCACGACTCGCTCATCAAGAAGGCCCGCTGGCGCGGCACCGAGCCCATCGCCCGCGAGACTTCGGCGGGCTCTCTGTCCGCGTTGTGACGATGCCGCACCGCAAGGATTCGCCTCCGGCAAGGAGCACCAAGTGAAGTTCAACCTGTGGCTGGGCAAGGTGCTCAACGGGGCGGTGAGGGAGCCAGAGCACCTCCCTCGGCCGGGCTCACGCGTGTGTGGATCCCTGTATCGGCGAGAAGCTCGACGCGCTCCCAAAAAGGAGGTCTTCACGAAGATCAACCAGTCCGCCGCCGCCGTCGTCGCCGAGGTCAAGAAGATCGCCAAGGCGGAGCCGGCCGCCAGCGGCCAGTCGCCCGCGACCGGCAAGGCGAAGAAGGAGGAGGCCGCGACGCCGGCGCAGAAGCGCCAGGCCGCGGCCGTCGCCTCGACGTCGAGCGGCGCACGCCGGTTCGCGTTCGCGTGCCTGCGCGCAAGTCCGACTGAGAGCATGCTCTGAGTCAAAGTGCGCCGCCGCCCGCGCACTCGCTCGCACGGCTTCCGTGCAGTGGTTGTGTCGAGCTCGTCCTCCTCGAGTAGCGACGTCGCCGATGACGACAAGCCGCTCGTGTCACATGCTGTGAGCTTCATGCGTAGACAAACCGACGCGTGCCCTGTGGGCAGGTGGAAGTGTCGGAGCCGGTTCACCCCGCGACCGGTCTGACAATGGAGCAGACCTACTTGCAATTCGGTGGGGGGCCGGACCCTCAGGACGATTGCTGCAGCACGTAGTCGTAGACGGGGGGAGATATAGGCACGATAGTGTCGCGCGGCTCCATCTCTCTACCCCTCGGAAAAAGGGTGAATGTCCTCTGTGTGAGCTTTCCTAGCAAGCCTCTGTTTCTTTTCCCTCCGCCGTGTCACACGCAGCGTGTGAGCTTCGCCCCCCGGGGCGCGCCCCACCTCACCTGCCTTGAACCAAACCCGCCCTCTCGTGGGGCTTCCTCGAGGTCTGTAAGAAATGGAGCATTCCGCCCCTCCCGGTGACCAACGGCAGGCTCACCTGGCTCTGCTGCAGCGACAGCACCACGTCCAGATGCTGCAGCTGCAGCTGCAGCAGCAAAAGACGATGCTTGCCGCGCACAACGCCGGTTCTTCACCTCCAGACATCGAGGCGTTGCGCCTCGCCCACGCGCAGCAGGGTGCGCAGATGGCGTACGCGCTGCAGACTCAGATGGCACAGGCGTGTGCAGCGCTCGGGCTGCCGCCGCCATCTCCGACAGCCGCGGCGCAGCCCGTCCTGGCACCCCCACCTCCGCACCCAGCACAGCAAGCGGAGGAGCAGCGGAGGGCAGCGCGGCAAAAGCAGGAGGAAGAGGCGCGCGCGGCGGCGGAGGCGGAGGCGGCGGCCAAGGCGGCGGCGAGGGCTGAGGCGAGGCAGCGCGATCGTGAGGAGGCGGCGGTGGAGAAGGCGGCTGCCGAGAAGGTGGCGCGTGCGTATTCCGACCGCCACTCCGACCGCCACGCACCCCACAGCCGCGACGCTTCCAGCGCCCATCATCCCGTCCGCCGCTCCTCTTCCACCACCGACCCCCCCCCCCCTCCCCCCCCTCCCCCCCTTCCCCCTCCCCGTCTCATCCTTGGCTCGTGCGCAGGCGGCGGCGGAGAGGGCGGCGGCAAAGGCGGCGACGGAGGCGGCGGAGGAGGAGGAGTACCGACAGCGCGTCCAGGAGCAGCTGGGGCGGCAGGCGCGAACCGCCGTCCACTGCGCCACGACCCATGGGCGCCGCCCCACCTCCTTGCCCGCCGGTAGGCGGAGGAGTCGGACGAGCAGCGCGAGCAGCGCGAGATCGAAGAGAGGAGAGCGAGGCGGGCCGCCATAGCGGCAAGGCACGCGGCGGAGAAGAAGGCGGCGCAGGAGGTGGCGGCGGCAGCCGCGGCAGCGGCGGCGGCATCGGCGGAAGCGTCAACGGAAGCGGAGGCGCCAGCGGAAGCGACAACGGCGGAAGCGGAAGCGGAGGCAGCGCCGGCGACGGAGGCGGCGGCGGCGGAGGCGGAGCCGGCCGCAGCGGCGGCAACGGCTGCCACCGCTGCGGCTGAGGCCGAGGGCGGGGCGAAGGACGCGGAGGCGGGTGCAGCGGCGGGTGCAGCGGCGGCCGTGGAGCAGCGACTCGCCGAGGAGGGACGGCGGGCTGCGGAGAAGGAGACGCAGGCAAGACGCTCGCGCCCCCCCCGCCCCCCCCCCCTCTCCCCCCCCCCTCCCCACCCCCCCCTGCGTCTCCCTCGCTCCGAACCAGCCCCATCATCCGCTCCTGGCCTCCCGAACCGCAGGCCCGCGGCGTCCTCTACTCGTCGGTGGCAGACGCAAAGGCCAAGGCGCGCGAACACGTGCACATGCACATGCACATGCACATGCACATGCACATGCACATGTGCATGTGCATTGACATGTGCATGTGCATGTGCACGTGCATGTGCATGTCCCTCTCTAGCATTCATGTTCAGCGGTATTCGACTGTATTCGAACGGCCGCAGACCACGCGATGCGCCGAGTGTCAGCTCCCCGAATCCACACACCAGGCGCGCGAGCGCGACGAGGACGAGGACGAGGAGGGCGAGCGTGCGAAGCGGCAAAAGGAGAGTTCGCCGCCTCGTTGGCAGCTGAAAGCATCGTGGGAGACCTCGAGGTCGGGGCGTGTGACTAGGCGGCTGGCCATATGCGGATGAAGCCGCGTTGCGCTCTGATCGGAGGCAGCGCGCCCGCCGCCACCGAGCACTCCGGAGAGCCGAACGGCGCCTCGGGCAACGACGGAGCGAACGACGGGCCGGGGCTCTACGACGAGCTTTGAGGGAAGGCGAACGCGCCGCCTGGCCGGCAGGGGGCTTGGCCGTGGCCCGCGTTCCCGCCCGCCCAACTAACGTACCTTAGTACGACGTAGCGTCTGCACGATCGATGTCGGCGAATGCGCGCCTCCCCGCGGCATCTTAGGTGACGCGAGAAGTGAGTGGCAGGAGCAGTGCCACGGCCCGCTGTAATCGGTCTTTAGTCGATCTGCGGCCGGGTGTGCACTGCTCACTGACCAGGCACACGTAGTAGGTACTCGTTGCGACGCGAATCCTTATTTCCATTGGGTGCTGTAACAGGTAACAAGTAACATACGTAGGGCGGCGCGCGTGAAGACCGCATCATGGGCGGGGACCCGGTGCCCGGTGGAGGTTTCCGGGGAGCACTCTTTGAGTCTTGTGTCTTGACTCTTGTCTTCTCGTTGGTGTGAAAAAAAACTGAACCGACGGCGGGCAGCGGCCAGCTTCCCTGCATTGCCTCGCCTGCGCTCAAAAGGGTCGATGTTCGGCCGCATTCTACGATCGCAAACGGCGCGTGTTGCAACCGCGACCACCGTTGCCGCGTCGACCGCCATCGCCGCCGCCGCTCGCTGCGAAGCTGCGCCAGACAAGGGCAGCGTACCAACGTTCACGCTCGGCGGGAACCGCTACGACCAGTCCTCGTTCACTGGCCGGCTCGCTCATTTTCGCGAAATGACCGATCCCAAGACCCTGCTGACGACGCAGGCCGAGCTCGTGGAGGCGCAGGCGCTGCTGGCGGCGTACGAGAAAGGGGACGCGAAGAACGCCAGCGACGCGGAGCTTTGGGAGGCAAAGCGCATCGTCAGCGCGATCATCCACCCGACCACGGGGGAGCAGATGTTCATCGGAGGTCGCATGAGCGCGTTTGTGCCCGCCAACGCCATTCCGACCGCCGGCATGCTGCTGGCAAGTTCGCCGTCGCAAATCGTATTCTGGCAGTGGATCAACCAGTCTGTCAACGTGATGGTCAACTACGTCAACCGATCCGGCGCCTCGGTCGACTGGTCGCAGGTCGGCCAGGCATACGCGCTCGCCGTCGGCGTCTCGTGCTCAATCGCGGTCGGCGCGCGCAAGCTGGTCGAGAACGGTCCGCCATGGATCAAGCGGCTCGGCATCGCCGTGCCGTACGTGGCCGTGGTCAGTGCGGGCGCAGCGAACGTCGGGTTCACGCGGCTGCCCGAGATGCAGGGCGGCGTGCCGATTACAGCGCCGGACGGCACGCCGCTCGGCGTGAGCAAGGCGGCAGCTCAGTCCGCAGTCATTAACACAGTCCTGAGCCGCAACCTGCTGCTGCCGATCGCACCGATGCTGCTGCCGCCCATCGCGAATGGGATCCTCAAGTCGGTGGTGCCGCTCGGCTTCTACGCGTCCGCCGTCGCCGAGTTTGTCTTCGTCTGCTGCTCCATCTACGGCGCGCTGCCCATGGCGATCGCGGTCTTTCCACAGGAGATGAAAATCGACGTCGGGGTGCTCGAGCCCGAGTTCCAGGGGCTCAAGGGTAAAGACGGCAAGCCGATCGCGTACGTCCTCTGCAACAAGGGCCTGTAGCGGCCCGCGTGCGCACTCACGCTCGATCACGCCTTCCACCCGGGGATATACGGGCTCTAACTCTGGCACTTTTTTGAGGACTGCGCGCAGGCCGCACAGGACAGCTTCAGCACCAGAACCAGCATGCCCGGCCCCGGAAAGCTTGCATGCCCCCGTGCCCCGAAAGGATGAAGAACTTGTACGTTAGTAAAAAAGACGAGGCGCGAGTAGAAGAGAGAAACACCACGAGGCACTCTGCAGCCGCTCGCAGTCACGCGAGTCAAACTGCGCCAGATAGCTATGTACGGACCCTCGGACCCACCCGTCTTTCGCCCTCTCAGTCTCAGTCTCACTCCAGCCGGCTGTCAACCTCTCGAATGCTCGAACTTACTTCCATCCATGCGCCTCGCGCCACTCAATAATCTGGTGCCGCATGGCATGGTTGGGCAGAAGCAAGGCCAGGTCAAGCGCCGCGCCTGTCTTTGGGCTCGTGAGTCTTGTCGCGAACCAGCGCTCGACGGCGTGCCGCTCGTACGTGTGCCCGTCGGTCGCCATGACGGGGTCCTGCATCAGCTCCTGGGTGATGGGACACACGAAGATCTCAGGCGGCTCGGGCAGCGGTGACGCCTCTTGCGCCTCCCCCGCCTCTCGGACCTGTCCGCTCCCGTCCTCCTCGGCCGAATCTGCCCCCGCCCCCGCCGCCGCCCCCACCTCCGCCTCCACCCCCACCCCCGCCCCGTCCGCCCCCGACGGAGCGGTGCTGGACGGTCCAGCCGCGCCGCTTCCGCCACCCTTGCCCCTCTTCTTCTTCTTCTTGGCCTTCCTGCTCCCCTTGCTCTCCTTGGCGCGTTCCGCCTCCGCCTCCGCCTCAATCTCGGCCAGCAGCGCCTCACCGCACCGCGCGGCATCCGCCTCCCTCGAAGCGTTCAAGGCGGCCAAGTGCTCCTTGACCACAGCCGCGGCACCGCACTTGTCTTTTGGCAAACTCTTGGCCATCTGCAGCGCTGTCTTGCCCCTCGAATTGCGAGCCTCTGGGTCCGCACCGGCCGCCAGCAGCAGCCGCACGACGGCAGGGTGGTCGAACATGACGGCGAGAAACAGCGCGGTGCCGCCATCGTTGGGCCGTCGGTCTACCTCTGCTCCCGCCTTGAGCAGCTTGTCAGCCAGCCCCTCGTGACCGGTGTGCGCCGCGTACATCAGAGCGGTGAAGCCGTTTTCGTTCTGCTGGTCGACGCTAGCACCACGCTCCAGCAGCGTGTCGACCAACCGCTCGTGCCCGTAGATGGTGGCCACCATCAGCAGCGTGACGCCGGCCGCTTCGCCGTCCACGAAGCCCTCGTTGATCTGCCCGCCGCTCTCGATCCATGCCAGCGTCCTCTCCTCGTCCGCCTCCTTGCCTCGCCTGACGGCGGAGACGACATCGAGTGGGATCTGCTTGGTCACGATGTCCCTCTCCTCTGCCTCTGCCCGTCGCGCGGCCGCCTTCTGGCGCTCCTCCGCCGAGTCTGCCGCGGCCTTCTTCTCAGCCTCTGCCCGGCGCTCCTCCGCCTCGGCCTCGTCCGCCAGGTTGCGCGCGCTCTCGTCCCCCGTCAGCCCTTTGAGGTGCTCCTTGAAGATCTCGACGCATGCGGTATGGCCTCGGCGGTTGGCCATGGACAGCGCGGTGCGGTCGTATTCGTCGCGCCAGTCCAACTTGGCGCCCGCTTGCAGCAGGCAGCACACGGTGCCGGGGTGGTTATAGTAGGCCGCATTCATCAGCGCAGTTGCGCCGTCGCTGGCGCGGTGGTCCACCGCGGCGCCGCGCCCGAGCAACGTGTGCACAATGTGCTCGTGCCCCTTGGTGGCGGCGTACATCAGCGCGGTGCCTCCGGTGGTGTTCTCCAGGTTGACCTCGGCGGAGTGGTCGAGCAGCGTCTCCACGATTCGCCCGTGCCCTTTCGTCGCGGCCGCCATCAGCGCGGTGCGGCCCTCGCTGTCCTTGAGATCGACCGTAGCGCCTCGTTGAATGAGAATGTCGACCATGTCCGCGTGCCCCCACTGCGACGCAATCATCAGCAGCGTGAGGCCGGTCGCGGTGCCGTCGTTGAAGGTCGCGTTGATCTTCTGCCCGCCCCCATCGAGCGATTCCCGCACCGCCGCCTCATCGCCCAGCGTAGCAGCCTCTGCGACAACGTCCCCCTCCCCCGTGGTTGACCCCTGCCCCGTGCCTCCCCCCCCTCGGCTGAGGAGGTTGTCAAGCACCCGGGCGCTCTCTTTGCTGCCCTTCTCCGTGGCGAGCTCGAGCGCAGTCTCGCCATCGATGTTGCGCTTCTCTGGGTCCGCGCCCCTCTTCAGCAGGTAGCGCACGACCTTGGGGCGGTTGAAGAGTGCTGCGAACATCAGCGCGGTGCGGCCGAACAGCGAGTCTGGCAAGTCGATATCAGCGCCCTGCTGCAGCAGCTGCTTCACGATGGGCACGCACCCCTTGATGGCGGCGTACATGAGCGCAGTAATGCCCTTGCTGTCCTGCATGTCGACCGTCGCGCCGTGCTCCAGCAACATCTCGACGATCGCCTCGTGTCCGAGCGCGGCGGCGAGCATCAGCAGCGTGACGCCAGTAGTCTTGCCATCCGAGGTGGTGTACGTCTCGTCAGTTTCCACGCCTCTCTCGAGGAGCGCCCGCACTCTCTCCTCGTCGCCACATTCAGCCGCTTCCACGATACCCGTGCCGACCTCGTCAAGTATCAGCTGGCGCCCAGATGCACCCGCCGCCACGTCCGCCGACCCCACCTCCGCGGCCTCCGCAATCGCCGCCTCCGCCCTTGCCTCCGCCGCCCTCGCCGCCTCCTCCGCCCTCTCCGCCTCTGCCGTCGCCTTCGCGTCCCTCTCCGCCGCCGCCGCCGCCGCCGCCGCCGCCCTCGCCGCCGCCGCCACCATCGGACGCGCTGTGATTTTTTTTTGATCGTCCTTGGTACCATGGTTTTCTTTTTGTGAAAGAAAAGTTTTGGCGCGAACCTCTGAGAAGGTGCAGGCGTGCGAGGGCGCAATCTGCGTCGTGCGGGGCTGCTGGCTGGGGGCTCACTTGTGTTGTACGGCTGCTGTTTTCTCAGGGCGCGGGGGGTCGCGCAGTGCGTGAGCCGCGCGGGCGTGTGTGTGAGTGTATTGTTGCACAGAGTCAGAGAGAGATTTTTAGCAATACCAAACAAATCTAACACTCACACGTCATTTGGGGCCTGGAGCCCTGGCAAAATGATGGCCCTGTTTGTTTGTCAGAGTCAGGACATGGCGAGCGCGGCCTTCAGCACCCGCAACTGGACCATCACCGTGCGAGGCAACCGCGTGCACGGCCACATCTCGGCGCGGCTCCGCGCTAAAGGTCCCCGGTCGCGGCCCTCTCACCCGACACTTTGCGCCATGTAGGGCCCAAATCACAGGCTCGACGTGAGCTTTTTGGCTTCGGGCGATGCCGCTCAGGCACGCCCACATGGCCTTGTCGGCCAGTCTTTCTCATCCCTCTCTCCGCGCTACGGGAAGCAAGACGTCTACCCGGCGTCGGGCCACTTTGTCACCAGCGCCCAGGCCGAGGGCGCTATCGAGGGGACGAGCGAGATGTACCAGGTGGCCTCGGCGCACGACACGCGCTTTGTCTTCTCGCGCTTCGACGCCGTCGAAGCGCCGTGATCTCAGCATTCTCCGCGACAGCCGATCCCGCTTTTTTCAGATTTTCTCTCGCCATATCAGGTTATCACACCACAGCGGGCACCGAGGGCTCAGCCTCAGGGGCGCACACGGCTCGCTCCCCGCGTGTCACCTGTCACGCCGCTTCACGGCAATCTCCGCATTCATCATGAATCATCATATCCTCTCGCATATGCGATTTTTATCCGCGTACCGAAAAAATGATGATGATCCAACACAATTGCCGGATAAAACTCCCCCTGAAAAACCATGCCCGTGTCCTCAAAGCCTCCGGTTCGCGCCACGTCCCGTCGCAGAAGGCATCTCACCCCATCGTGGGCGCCCTCACCGGCCGCTGTTGGGATCGTCCACGTCGTTGTACGAGTTGTAACGCATTCCCGCCGAGTGCTCCTCGGTCGCCTTGAGGGGCAGAGGGCGCCTGGTTGGAGATGGGAGGCTCGCGGCGCCTCCCTCGCCAGCCCGCCGCCGCGTCGCGCCTCCACCCACTCGCCCGCCCCGAGGGCTGTGTGCAGGCCGGGCGAGGCGCCGCCGTGGTCTGCGAGGGAGAGGCCGAGCGCGTAGAGGAGCGAGAGGACGTACCTGACGGTGGCGCAGGCGGAGTTGAAGAGCTGCTCACAGCTGCTGCTCGGGCTGCTGAAGAGTTGCTTAGAGCTGCTGCTACTACGACCGCAGGGCCGCGCCGCAGTACAGCTGCTGCTGCTACTATCGGAAGCCGCGCCGCAGCGGCAGGCGCCAGTGGAGTGGCGCGCTGAAGGAGAGGACGTCGATCGGCGCCCAGAGGGAGACGACGGCGCGGGCGTCGTGCTCCCAGTTCGCCTGCCACGCAGTCGGCCCCGTGACGGCTCTGCTGCGGAGTGGGTGTCGAGGGCCGGGCGAGTGCCAGCCGCCAGAGCGGGTGACGACGAGGGTTCAGGAGGGCTCAGGAGGGCTCAGGAGGGCTCAGGAGGGCTCAGGAGGGCTCAGGAGGGCTCAGGAGGGCTCTAGGAAGGGTCTGTGGGAAGGGTCTGGGGAAGGGCTCTGGGGCGGCGTCGCCTCGTAGAGGCGGAGGCCCGTGATGGGCGAGAGGGTGCGCGCGGTGTAGTAGGCGGGGAGGAAGCAGAGCAGCAGCACGAGAACGTCGATGCCCGTCTGCAGCAGCACGTCGAGCATGCCTCGCGGATCGGAGACCTTGTCTCGAAGCGACGCCGCCCCAAAGGCCTCGGCGCGAGGGAAGAGGGCCTGCTCCGGAGCTCGCAGCGGTGAGGTGGTGGGTCCTCTAGCCCGGCAGCAGCTCTTGCTAGCATGGCGGAGGCAGCACGGCGGAAGCGCCTTGAAGCCGAAGATTAGGTAAGCATACTGGAAGAGGCCGAGGTAGAGTAGCCCGAAGAGGCCGAATCCGAGTGCTCGCCGCCAATCCACTTCCGCGAGCGACCGACCCTGCAGGGAGAACTGCTCGAGGATGTCGAGTGAGAGAGCAAAACACGCCGCCAGCACCAGCGCGTTGGTGAGCGGCCGCTTCGCCGCACACCTACGCCGGAATAGGCCTAGTCCTCCACGCATGAGGTACTCACAGTCGCCACAGATCGCACGCACCATCCATAGCCGAAACCACTCTCGACGTACGACAGCCGCGCTCGGGCACGCGTGAGCCGGTCGGTCTCCTTGCTTTCGAAGCGCGAGGTGCGCACCGATGCGAACGGGTCGAGCGAGGGAGCACGGCTGGTGCTAATCATCGTTGCCAGGTGCTGCCTATGTAGTTCTTTGGTGTACCTGTGTTAGTGCCAGTGCGCGCCAGTCCCGTGCTCGACCGTGCCCAGAGAGCAGCCCAGAGAGCAGTGTCGTGCGAGGGGGCTGGGTGATCTGTAAAAGAAAGAAAGAACGCAAGGCCGCCACCACACAGAGATTTGTGACATTTTGTGTAGGGGCAAAATTCTTTCTTTTTTTAGCCGGAGACTGTGAAGCATCCCCATCCGCCCTCCGGCTTGCGGCAGCTGCCGGCCGACGACCACCCGCTGGGTGTGTTACCTGGTGCTGAGCTTTGCTTTTGGTCGACCATGGTCCTCTGTAGTTCCCTTTAAATTAGCACGACAAGGGTGAGGAGAGATTGGAGTGTAGGTGGAGAGGTGCGGATGGGCTGAGCGAACCATTCGAAGGGCCGTCGCGCTCCCCCCGGGGCTGATGTTGGGAACTAAGCGATGGACGCATCCGGGTCTCGGTGAGGCGCCTCCCAGAACTCTCAATACTCGTCCGAGATGTCGCCGTCCTCGCTCTCGCCCTCCTCGCCCTCCGACCGCGCCATGTCGCCGCCAACCTCCGCGGCTGAGCCCTCGCCCACCTCGGCTTGGCCCTCGGCCGACGTGGGCGGGATCTCCACCCCCGGGGGCGCGCAGATGGCGTCGAGGAGCGCCTTGAGGGTGAGTACCTGCTCGGCAGACAGCGCGCGTGGGGAGGCGCCCCTCCTCACAGGCGCGCGGCTGCCTCGGTGCGGCGGCCTTTGGCGCGCCGGCCGCCGCCCTGGCGACGCTGACGGGGACCTTGTCGGCTTCGTCGGTGACGATGAGGGTGCATGCGCGCGGCGAGGCGCTCACCTGGACGCGGAGGGAGGGGGGCTCGGGGCGAGAGAGGCGACGCGCGGCGGCGAGGCGAGAAAGGGATGGGGCGCGAGCAGAGGCGAGGAGGCGGGAGGGGGGGAGGGCGGGCAAGCACCTCGCCGCCCGCGCACCGCACGAGCGCTGCGAGCGTCGCGGCGGGCAGCGGCGACCCGCGCCTGTTCACAGCTCGAGGTGTGAAGAGACGCTGTTCACAGCTAGAGGGCGGGCAGCAACGACCAGCGCCAGAAGCAGACCGTCTGACCCGCCAGCGGGCCCGCCCCAGTCAGTGCGCGCGCCAGCCGCGCCTCGCGGACGCCTCCGGCCCGCGCCTCGTACTCGTCCGGGCAAGCCCACTCCCCCGCCTCGAGGGAACGAAACACCTACGCGGGCCTCCGGGGAAGGCTCCGAGACGGCTCGTCTGGCCCGCCGCGCCATCGCTTCAAGGGAGGGGACACGCCCAAGCGGCGGTGACGGTCCAGCACCCCGCGGCGGCGGCGAAGTAGGCGCGCAGCGGCAGCCGCGTCGCGCCCTCTCGGATGACGACGTGGGAGCAGCCTTGAGGGAGGCTCTCGCCCTTTGTGTGCACGCGCGCACCGAGGGCGGCGGCGGCGGCCGCCACCGCCTCCGCCTCTGCCGGAGCGAGGTCGGCGCCTGGAGGGGTGGAGAGGTGGAGGAAGTGTTGCGGGTCGGGGCGGAAGAGTCGGACGGACGCCCGTGCGGTGCGAGATGCGCGCGCCGAGCGCGACGACGGTGCGGACCCTGCTCGGGCGGGCGGGCGGGCGGGGAGGGGCCGCCTTTCGGGCGGAGGCTGCCGCCCTCCCGCCACCCCCCCGCTCCCCCGCCTGGACCGCCGCCTCCCGCTCCGCCTCCCCCGCCTTACCCCGGGCGCCCTTCCAGGTCGCGCCGCGCGCTCGCTTGGCCGGCGGCCGCGCCGCCTCCGCCTCGGCGGCGGTGGGCTTGGCGGCAGCGGGCTTGGGCCTTGAGGCGGTTGGCTTGGCGGCGGGCTCGGCAGTGTCACCTCCCGACGTCTGAAGCACTGCAGCGCTAGTGTCCGCCGCCGCCTCCGCCCCCGCCTCCGCCTCCGCCCCCGCCTCCGCCCCTGCCTCCGCCTCCGCCTCCGCCTCCGCCCCCGCCCCCACCCCCGCCTCCGCCCCCGCCTCCGCCTCCGCCCCCGCCTCCGCCCCTGCCTCCGCCCCCGCCCCCGCCCCCGTCCCCGCCTCGATCCCTATCCCCACCCCTTCCACCGCCGCCTTGCCGCCAGCCTTGCCGCCAGCCTTGCCGCCGGCCTTCCTACCTCTGCCGCCAGACTCGCGTCCGCCTTCGGCTGCCGCCGCGGCGCCACCGCCGGGGTTCGTGGCGGCAGTTGCCTCCGCCGCTGGCGCAGAGAGCAGCAGCTCCGTCGCACGAGGCGCGTCTCCGCCGCTCGAGGCGAGGGCTGCGCGGGCGGCCTACGGACGCGTCTCGGACGTGTCTCGGACGTGTCTTGAACGTGTTGCCTGTTGGCCGTGTCGTGGGCGTGTCTTGTGCAGCGTCGCGCCGGCAGCCTCTGCCTCGAACACATTCCGGATTCTCGGCTGATCTCGGCTGATCTCGGCTGATCTCGGCTGATCTCTAGCCTCGGCGTCGAACCCCATCCCGACCAGAGCCTTGAGTGCAGGGGATGCGGGCTTGCGCCGCCGCCTGCTGCGGCCACCCGCCCCTGCCTCCGCACCCTCCCTCGCTTCCGCCTCCCCTGCCGCCGCCGCTGCCGCCGCCTCCCTCGCCGCCTCCTCCCTCGCCGCTGCCTCCCTCGCCGCCGCATCCGCGGCCTCCGCCTCCGCCGCTGCCGCCGTCCCTGCAGCCGCCGCCTCCTCTGCTGCCGCCTCCTCCGCCGCCGCCTCCTCTGCCGCCACCCCCTCTGCCGCCGCCGCCTCCCTCGCCGCCGCCTCCCTCGCCGCCGCCTCCCTCGCCGCCGCCGCCGCCTCCCTCGCCGCCGCAGCTGGCCCGACGCACGGCGGCAGAGGGGGAGGTGTCAGCGGGTCGGTGGCGGTCTCCCTCAGCGCCTGCTGCGCGCGGCGACGGCCGCGCTCCGACAGGTGCACGGCACCGCCGCCCGCAGTCGTGAAGAGGCTTGACACCGACCCGCCTCCGCCCGTGGCCACGCCCTTGCCTGGTGGCGGCGTCTCCTCCCGCGGACGCTCTTCCCACGGGCTTGGCGTGCCGAGGACGCCGTCGTTTTCCCCCGCTGGCTCCACGTCGCTCGCTATGAGCAGCGACTTGCCCGCGACACTCACGCTCTTGCACACCCGCAGCCGGACGAGAGCATTCGGTGCAAGAGCGCCGCCCTCGACTAGGTGGTGGTTATTTGTTGCGAGCATTACGGGCCTCGTGTGTCGGCCGTCGGAGAGGAGAAGGCGGTACCGCGCGGCGCCTGGTGTTGTAGTCTCCTGTCGAGTCAGGAAAACCACCTGCAGCAGTGCCGGCGGATCGAGCGTGCCGTCCGCCGGCCTTCCCTCTTTGCTCAGCGCGGCAATGGCGCCGTCGGTTAGCGCCCGCGAGGGAGGAAGCGTGCGGCTGCCCTCGAACGTCTCGCGGCGTGGCGGCCGCTTGCCGAGGACAGAGGGAGCCTTCGAGCGCATCATGGTGGCTAACCGGGGAGGGCGCGAACCAGGCGCGAACACGTGGCGTTTATTTTGCTTGGCCGGGTATCATGACGGGGTAGGAAGGGTAGGTCTGGGCCCTCCCGTCGGGTTTTTCCCTCTCTTCAAGCTGGAATTTTCACAGCAGAAAAAGAAATTTTCCGCGGAAATCACGATGTCAATCCTCCCCAAATGGGTGATCTGATGCTTGTAGGGCTTGAGAGTGGCCTCCCATGTCACAAGAAGGACTGTGGATGCAGGAGAGTACCACCAACCATCACTCTAGTTGGTATAGTACCCCACCTTCACCCATCCCGTGATTTCTTTTTTAGTTTCTCATAAGTAAGGTAGGTAGGTAGGTAGGTAGGTAGGTAGGGGCAGGGCAGGGGCCGGTCAGGTTTTTGCAGAATTTCATCATGATACCCGGCCAAGCAAAAATAAACGCCACCTGCGAACGCCGATATTTTTTGTCTACGCCCTTAATTTTTTCCGTTTATTTCGGATCCTATTTCAAAAAATCGGAAACCCACCTACAAAAATCGCTCCTCGTCGCAAACCCTGTCAGCAGTTCACCACGAGAGCTACTTTCACTGAAAAGAAAAACAAGCCGACATTTTCACATTGACACTCTCCGCCCACCCATCTCCGCGAGGGCGAGCATGACGGGCGCAGCCCTGCGCGTGCTGAGACCTGCGAGTCGTCTTCACCATCTTGCGCTTAGCGGGGCGGCCCATCGTCACCTCTCGACGCACGCTTCGCCGCCGCCGCCGCCGCCGCCTCCGCCCGCCGCCGCCGCCGCCACCTCGACTACGCTGCCCATCGTGGAGGTGCGCAGCCCGCAAGACTTTGACGATCTGTGCGTGCGCGCCTCTGCGACGCCGCCGCCCGTCGGCGGACCCGTCATCCTCGACTTCTACGCCGATTGGTGCGGTCCCTGCAAGCAGCTGACGCCAAAGCTCGAGGCGCTGGTGACTGCGGCGGGCGGGACGGTTCGGCTCGCAAAGGTGAACGTGGACAATCTCCCGGAGATTGCGCAGGCGCTGCAGGTGGCGTCGCTTCCGACCGTGATGCTCCTGCACGGCGGGAAGATTGTCGACTCATTCAAGGGTCCGCCGCTAGCGGGGACGAGAGCAGGAGTGGGGTGTGACGCCGCCGTGCTGTGACGGCAGGCGTCCTCCCGGACGACAAGGTCAAGGAGTTCGTCGACAAGGCCGTCGCGCTCGCGGGCGGACCGGACGCGTCCGGCCCAAAGGCGCTCGAGGAGGCTGCGGCTTTGCTGGAGGGCGGCGACATCCCGGCCGCCGCAGCAAAGTGCGCAGCACTGCACGTTGCGGACGGGCAGGCAGTCTTTGGCACACCGCCCCGCCCCCGTCGCTCGCCCAGGTACGCCGAGATTTGCGCGCTGCCGGAGCTCGCCGCCGCCGCCAAGGCCGGGCTCGCGCTGTGCGCGCTGCAGGACGACCAGCTCTCTGCAGCGCAGGACCTCGTCGCCGACCTGACCAAGAACCACGCGGCAGACCTTGAGGCGCCGCCCGTGAGGAAGGCGCGCCATCCCGGCGGGCGGGGTGATCCCCCCCCCCCCCCCCCCTCTCACACCACCACGCTCGGAGCGTGTCCAGCTGCGCCTACGGTAGGCGATCGCAGCGGTGGCCCTCGCTGTCGACGCGCCCGAAGGCGGCCGCCCGGTCAGCGAGCTCCGCCTGGCGCTCGAGGCGGACCGAGACGACCACGCCGCGCGGTACGAGCTCGCGCAGCGCCTGCTCGTGTCGGGGGAACAGGCGGACGCCATCGACGAGCTACTGCTCATCGTGAGGCGCGACAAGGCGTGGTCCGATGGCGCGGCGCGTCTGCTGCTGCTCAAGGTCTTCGACGCGCTCGGCAGCGGCCACGAGCTGACGAAGAAGGGCCGGCGCCGCCTCTCGAACTTCTTGAACATATGACGCGGCGGGTCTACACGGCCAATACACAGGTAGTCAATAAAGACACACCTGATAACAGACACATGGGATGACGGATGTTTGGGGGGGGTTGGGGGCATCCCCATCCCAACATTTTTGATCACAAACCCGCTAGGATATATTTGATTAATTTTGCCTGAAAAGTTCAAATCCATTCCATGCCTAACATCTGTCGAGGTGTTTGACCCGTGGAGCTGTCAAACGCCTTAAGGTTGCTCCCGGCCCCAGTGGGGAGTGGGGATTTTGGCCTACTCAGTGACCGTCTAAGGGGCCCTAAATGGCCTGCAATGCCATATCTTTTGCCTAGCTTGTAGAGCACCTTAAAAAAGTACTATGTCTTGGAGTGAAAAGTTTTTCGATGAGGTGGGGGTCCGTGGTGAGCAGATTCCCAGATTCTCCAGATCCCCCCTCGAAAACCGCCTTTAATTCACTGCGGCCGCGGCTTTGCTCGGATTGCTTTTCACTCGAAGACATAGTAGTTTTTTGGCGTTCCGGTCAAAAAATATCCGAGATCGCATGGAGTTGCACTATTGTTGGCTGAAATCGTCTCAACAAGTAGAGCTGTTTAACATTAACTTTGGGCCTAACAGTTGCGCTAGTGTTGGCTGAAATCCTTAACGTTGTTCAAGTGTTCACCCCAGCCTTTGCTGTTACTGTTTGTTACACTGTTGTTACTGTTGTTCAGCGGTCAGCAAGCAGAAAAAAAACCCGGGTAAACCCCGAAAATACCTGGGGTTTCCCGGGTATTTTCGGGTATTACCCGCACTGGACGCTGGAGATCGTCGTGGGTCACTGCCAGGCCTTCCTTGTTGTTGTTCAGCCGGCCTAACGTTAGCTACTGTTGTTGGGGAGCCCCAATGTTGTTCTGTTGTTACTGTTAACAACAACACTGTAACACCAGCAACACTGTTCAGCTCTTAACGTTTGACAGCTCTAGTGTTTGGATGAAGTGCTTTGATGTTTTTAAAACCAAAATTTGAATAAGAATATATCCAAGCGGCAATTAAGCGGCGTCACCGCGCGTTTTTGATCGATCAATGTGTCGTGCTTCAAAAATGATAAATGAAAATGTGAGCTGGGATGCACATCCCATTTTATCTCACGTGGATTTGAAAGATTTTTTCTCTCAAAGAAAAGACAAGACAACCCAAGAGAGAGATGGGAGGACGGCACGCCGCCACCACACACACAAGAAGAAGGTCAACGCTTGCGGTTCTATCCTCGCGGCGACTGGTACACCTTGTACTGGGGATGGCAGCTCGGGGCCGACAAAGGTCGCAAAGGCGCGCTGTCTTCCCGACGCTCGAGCACGACAACTACGACCCCCGGCCCCCTCGCAGAGCGCATCAGGCGCGACAAGCGCGGAGAGATGTCCCCAGGTAGGAGGCTCCACGCCACCTGACTCGCGTCGTGCCACCTGACTCTCGCCTGGAGAGGCCTCTTAGCCGAGGCACACGTGGCAATCGCCACGTGCGCCACCAGGGATTTCGGCCATTTTAGAGCCTTTTGCACAAAAATGCAGGTGGCTTCAGCCACTTGCTCCATGAGCAAAACAGTGCAAAAAGCACCTGGAGCAGATGGCTTACGCCGCCTGTGGACATGGGCAAAACAGTGCAAAAAGCACCTGGAGCAGATGGCTTACGCCGCCTGTGGCCATGGGCAAAACAGTGCAAAAAGCACCTGGAGTAGATTCCAAACGCCGCCTGTGGCCATGTGAGCGCTCGGGTGGCGCCAAGGGCTTCGGCCCCCTCCAAGCCACCTGCCCCCCCTCCCTCGCCACACGAGGAGGGCTGGAGCACGTGCGCCACCTGGGCCTGGGCAGGTGGCTCCAGGTGGCTTCGTTCGGCCCCTCCACCTGCCCCGCCCCCCTCGCCACACGTGGAGGGCTGGAGCACGTGCGCCACCTGGGCCCGATAGGTGGGCATGGCATGTGGCGCCAGGTGGCTTCGGCCCCTCCAAGCCACCTGCATGCCCCCCCTCGCCACACCTGGAGGGCCGGAGCACGTGCGCCACCTGGCGAAGTTTGAATAAAAAAACGGAAAATCCGAGCCACGGAAGGAGCCGGTGGCTGCGCTGCTCACGCGCCGTTGCTGCCGACGCTGAGCAGTCTGACTCGCCAATGAGAAGACTGCCCAATAATACGCCATCACTCGATCCTCGATAAACCAGGCCATGCAGAGCTTTGTCGGCCTCGCCGACGTCGTGTGCTGGCTGCGCGGTAGAGTTGCGAGAGTGGATTGTGGAGGCGCGGCGGGGGCGGCTCGTGGTGCCGAGGCGGTGTATAGTACATTCCTATTCAAAAGAACACGCACGATGAAATTCCCGAAGTGACGCCCAGGTGGCGCACGTGCTCCAGCCCTCCAGGTGTGGCGAGGGGGGGCATGCAGCGCAGAGGTGGCTTGGAGGGGCCGAAGCCACCTGGAGCCTGATTTCTTGTTGGCTTCTAATAATCACACACATGGACATGGACATGGGATTGAAGGAGAGGGGTGAGTGTGGTGCTTGCCAGCCGTCGCCCATCCTTGGGCGTCTGCCTCGTCCTATCTCTCATCTCAGTCCCTAAATAAATAAATAAAACGGACATCCCAAGCTAGGTAACAAATAAATAAATAAAACGGGCTGGGTCGAGGACAGACACGTCCCCACCTTTGCAGGATTTTGCAAAAGCGAGGGGCGTCTGTTATCAAATTTGCTTTCGACGCACCCCCCTGTTTATGGCTCCTAGCCGGAGATAGGGTGGGTTGTCGACACTGACTGACTCACGCCAAAACGCCCTACCTACCTACCTGAGCACTTGAGCACTGGATAGGGTCGATTCCGCATGGTACGGGACCCCTCGATCGTCTCGCCCTCCCTCACTGGTATGTTCATTGGGGGGGGTCATAACAAACACGGTACAGGATCGAGGTGCACGCTGCAGGAGCAGTGTCGTCCCCCCTCTCCCCGACGGCGATGGCGGTGTGACCGATCGAGCTACAAGAGGAGCTTGTTCAGCAGGATCCGGGATAGTCTGATGCACTACCTCACTGGGCCTGAGACCATCAGCCAGCATTCCGTCACCGTCTCGGGTTTGTGTGGGATCGAACCACTCCGGGATGGGCAAGCCCATCGTTCATTGTGAGTCGTGCCTTTCCCCACTGGTTAATTGTCAAAATTCCTGTTGTGCAAGAGGTGGGCGTCCCCTGGGACGCGCTTCCCGAATCGTGTCGGTCCTTCGAACACGCCGTACGCCACCCTAGGGTTCGGCACGTACTTTCTATCTTCCGCCATTTCTCGTCTTCCATGGTCCTTGCCTCCGTCCGTCGCCGCCATGTGTGTCGCCGTTGGTTGGTTGCCTCTCCTGTCTCTCCATCATCTTTTTCACCGCGTCCGCCGTGATCTTATTTTGCTCGGGTATCTCCTCCTCCCATGTCGCGTTCGTATCGATGCTGCTGCTGCTGCCCAGCACTGTTGTCGCCAACCAAGCGCCGGGCCTGGCTGGCTAGGGCTGCCGGGCGTGAGCTGGTGCGCGGGAAGTGCTTGAGCAGCCGGCCGGTAGCCGCGGCCACCTCATGTCAAAGGGTAGCCTCGAGGTGGTTCTTGCACGTTTTCAGACTCTCCGGCCGCCAGGACCGCCCCCGATGGTGTGCGCTTCCACCCAGTTGTGTGCGAAGTTCGGAGTACCTAGACCTAGGGGCGCGCCCCCGCGCAGCGGCACAGAGGCTGTGCGTTACTCGGCCTTTGGGGAAGGAGCTCGTCGCGGGGGCAGGTGCGTCGCCAGGTGGCTCATGTCGGGCAACGGCGGCAGCGGGGACTTCATCGACGAGATCATCGCCGCCTTCATCGAGAGCGACTCGGAGGGCACGGATGGCCAGCAAAGGCTCGCACCGTCTGCGTTCTTGTCAGCCGCTGCGTCGTCGGCTGCGGCGTCGTCGGCCCTCTGGCCCATGGTGGCCGCGCACGCCACTGCGACAATCGCCGGGACGACAGACGCTGCTCCGATAGCCCAAGCAGTGCAGGAGACCGGCATGATGGACGCGTCGATGACGGAGGTGGCCCAACACCCCGGCTGCCACGCCAGCCCCGCGCCGATGGTGATTGATAATGGGCCAGTGGAGGCCAGCAGGAACGCAAGCAGCTGCGTGAGCAGTGCGAGTAGCAGCGGGATCGGTGCGGGAGTCGGCGGCGGGGGGGAGGGCGGCGACGGCGGTGGTGGCGGTGGCGGCGGTGGTAGTTGCAGTGACAGCGCCGCCGGCGGGGCCGCAGACGATATCATCCCGTTCGAGTGGATCCGTTGCCGCTGCCCGCTGCGAGTGGACACAGTCGGTGAACGATATCCCCAAGACCCCCCCTCCTCTTTGCAACCGTGCGTCTCTCACACGCCTCTTCTCCTCTGGGTCCCTGCTCGCCCCCCCTCC
>NW_005201381.1:324794-338003 GCF_000372725.1 Emiliania huxleyi CCMP1516 | reverse complement strand
AAGGGCAGGGAATGAGCCCAGGGAGGGGGGGGGGGGGGGGGGGCTACCCGGTACCTCCTCGAGTACCTTCCCCAGCGAGCCCTCTGTCTGGTATAGCCCCAGCCGACTCCGCGTGAACTCTCGAGGGATCTCGAGTTGCTCCCAGCTGCTCGGTACTCGAGTACGAACTCTGTTCACACCGAGTAGCTGGGAGTGGCTGCGGCTATAGCAGACAGGCGAGCCCTTGTTCGTGTCGGCCTCCAGGCCATGATTGTGCCCGTGACGTGCCTGCTTCTCGTCTCCGCTTCCGCCGCCACCGCCACCACCGCCACCACTGCTGCCACCGCCGCCGCGCTCGGCGGCGTGGCTCCTCTCCCCGCTGCCGCCGCCGCGCTCGGCGGTGTGCCTCGTGTGACGATCGCACCCGGCGTGGAGATGCCAACGCTGAACTTTGGCTTCGAGTGGAATCACCGCGCCGCACTCAAGCTCGGCGTCCGCGGCCTCGACACGGCCCTCACGTACACCGACCGGCAGCAGGCCGAGGTTGGCGCGGCGGTGCGTGAGAGCGGCATTCCTCGCGAAGAGATCTTTGTCACGTCAAAGATCCCGTGCTGCCCGTCCGAGTTCACCAAGTCGCTCTGTTTGCTCGCCAAGCGCAACGCGACCGAAAACGCGCTGCACGATCTAAAGGTGCTCGGGCTGAGCTATGTCGACCTGCTTTTGGTGCACTGGCCGTGCTCCAGCTTCGACGAGACCGTGAAGGCGTACCGCGCGCTCGAGCCGCTAGTGAAGAGCGGCAAGGCGCGGGCCATCGGCATCTCGAACTTCAACAGCAGCGCCGTCGAGGCGCTCCTCCCTCGCGTCAAGGTGAAGCCGGCCGTCAACCAGTGCGGCTACAGCATCGGCGGCCACTCCGAGGCGACGCAGCTTTGGGGCCGCGACGACGCGACCCGACAGACGTGCCGCAAGCACGCCGTCCACGACTCCGCCTACCCGGTACTCAGCAGGAACCTTCTAGGAACCTTCTAGGAGCCTTCTAGGCACGCCGTCCACTACTCCGCCTACTCGCCGCTCGGCGGAGTGACGATGCACGGCACAGGCCACGTGCTCAGCGACCCGACCGTCAAGGCAGTCGCAAAGGCGCACAACCGCTCTGCGGCTCAGGCGCGCCTTGCCCCGCCCTGCCGCCTTGGCGATGCACCCGCCCTTCTCCCGCCGTGAGGGGCCGCCAGCGCGCCGCTGACTGAGCCGGTGCAGGTGGCACTGCGCTGGGTGCTGCAGCGCGACGTGGTCGCCGTCACATCGTCGGACAAGCTCTCGCACATCTCGTCCGACTTGGCCGCGCTGGAGTTTGCGCTGACGGACGAGGAGATGGAGCAGCTGGGCAAGGTAAGGTAAGGTAAGGTTTTGACTTCTCCACACACGCGAGGTGGTGGGGCGGGGGCGGGGGCGGGCGGAGGGGGGGGGGGGGGGGCAAACCCTCGCGACTCCTGGGCAAGGTGAGCTGAGGACGGATGCTAAATAAATAAAACGGTCAAACTCTGAGACGAGACGCGATGCTTGGGATTTTAGAGGGATACAACATGTGTCCGGCCGCCCTGCACGATCTTGGTGTGGAGGGATCTTCAATATCCGTCCCCGCTCACCCCTCGTCACATCGTCGGACAAGCTCTCGCACATCTCGTCCGACTTGGCCGCCAGCTAAATAAATAAAACGGTCAAACTCTGAGACGAGACGCGATGCTTGGGATTTCGTCACAACCCGACACAGAGGAGAGCGGCAAGAGTTGGGCCTGGCAAGTGGCCTGGCCGCGGCTGCGGCTGCGCGGCTGCGGCTACGAGATCCCGGGTGTGGACGGTTTTTTTCGCGGTATCCGCGGCGGGATATGGCGGGATATGGCGGGATACCGGGAGATACCGGGAGATACCGGGAGATACCGGGAGATACCGGGAGATACGAGATACGGGCGGATACGGGGAGATACGGGCAGATACGGGGAGATACGGGGAGATGCGATGAGATGCAAGGAGATACGGGGAGATACGGTCAGATATTGCAGAGATACATCAAGATACCGCAAAAA
The DNA here is from genome assembly GCF_000372725.1 of Emiliania huxleyi CCMP1516. Taxonomy (NCBI): domain Eukaryota; phylum Haptophyta; order Isochrysidales; family Noelaerhabdaceae; genus Emiliania; species Emiliania huxleyi. The sequence goes on along the minus strand of NW_005201381.1, from coordinate 335,940 downwards.
AACCGTCCGCACTAGGGCTTACGAGAGGGGCCGGGGTCGCGCGGAGAGGACGGATGCTTGAGCACTTGAGCACTGGATAGGGTCGATTCCGCATGGTACGGGACCCCTCGATCGTCTCGCCCTCCCTCACTGGTGTGTTCATTGGGGGGGGTCATAACAAACACGGTACAGGATCGAGGTGCACGCTGCAGGAGCAGTGTCGTCCCCCCTCTCCCCGACGGCGATGGCGGTTTGACCGATCGAGCTACAAGAGGAGCTTGTTCAGCAGGATCCGGGATAGTCTGATGCACTACCTCACTGGGCCTGAGACCATCAGCCAGCATTCCGTCACCGTCTCGGGTTTGTGTGGGATCGAACCACTCCGGGATGGGCAAGCCCATCGTTCATTGTGAGTCGTGCCTTTCCCCACTGGTTAATTGTCAAAATTCCTGTTGTGCAAGAGGGGAGGGGGCTTCAGGGTTGGTGGACTAACATTAGCACACCTCCAGGGGCAGCACTGACTACAGATCGTGCCAACACTTGGCGCAAAGGTCGGTGTTAGCACAGTCGAACGGCAGTCCCAAAACAAGCGTTAGCACAGCCGTTAGCACGGTGTTGGCACACCCTCCGGGTAAAACCCGGGTATACCTGCAAAAAACCAGGTATACCCGAGAAATACCTGGGTCCGCGTCAATGCCGCGCGCGCCCACTCCCAGGGCCCCTGCGCCAACTGCGGCTCGCACCGCCTGCTCAAGTACGCGCACCGCACCATGTGCGCTCGCTACAAGTGCTAAATGCCTCGGCGCACATGGTGCAGCATCGGCGCTGCGCCAGGCGCGGCTGGCAGGTCCCCCGCCTCAAAAACTCGTCGTACCCTGAGGGAGGGTGTAGAGGATGTAGAGTGTAGAGCGCTGTAGAGCTGTAGAGATGTAGAGCGCTCTGGAGCGCTGTAGAGCAATGTAGAGCTGTAGAGCTCTACATCCACCGCGTGACGAACTGCGTGCGTTGTAGAGCGATGTAGAGGCGCTCGACGCTCGAGGACGGCTCCCCGGCCTGCGTGTGGACTGGCGTGGACCCGCGCATCGTCTGCGCCTTTGCGCTGTTCGGCCTCCTCTTCGATATCGGCTCGCTGTTCGCCTTCAGGAGCTTTGGACAGGGCGACGTTGGTGAACTGGTGGGAACAAAGAAGGCGGAGGACGAGTCTGAGGTCAGAGCTCAAGAGTCCCCCCCCCCCCCCCCACGACCCCAACTCCCACCCCGCGCCGCGCGGTGCGCAGGCGGTCAATATGGGCTCTGCGTTCCTGCACCTGATGTCCGACTTCCTCCGCTCGAGCTCGACGCTGATTCTCTCCATCCTCATCTTCAAGAACCCGTGAGTGGCCCTGGATATCCGCCGCCTGTGCCCACAAGGATGCCCATGGCCATCTCCGTTTGCCCGCGCGGCGCCTTCAGGCAGTACCCGTCCTACATCTTCGACGGGTACATCACCGTCTTCATCACGGGCACCATCTTGCTGGGTGCCATCACCGGTCTCTTTCGTTGGGTCATGCAGGTCGGTCCCAACGACGCTTGAAGAGAGCCTTCGCCGCAGTGTCCGCGGGCCCGGGGCTTTCTCGAGCCCGTTCAGCACTTTTCCGCGCTCTGTGCCCCCATCTCTGACTCCCCACCCCTCATCCTTCGCTGTTCGACAGATGGTTGCCATCTGCACCACGGGCGTCGAAGAGGGCGATCAAGTCATCCCTGCCGGGCCATGGGGCAGCACGCGGCCGTCCATCACGGCGCAGGAGCGCAGGATCACCAAGGACGGCCGCCTCAGCAACGGCAAGAGGGTGTCCAAGGGCCAGATTATGGTCTAGAACGGCCCGACGACGTTCCGGGGGTCGCCCCGTATTTCCGTTCTCGAGGAGGGAAGAGATGGCTCTCTTTATCGCCGGCGGCGGATATAATCGCCCGACGCCAAATCGGCACACTTTTACGGCTCTAGTGACCAGTCAGACGGCTGTGGCCCTGTGCTGCTCTCGACATCCGCTCAATGCAATTTTGACAAAAATATTTAGAGAGCAATGTGTCAAAATTTGCTTCATGTTCAGCTGCGCCACGACGTAGACACGGATAAGACAGGGCAGAAAACCAGTACCTCTGCGCACAGCTGCTGCACACGGACACGCCTCTCCAGACGCGAAGAGAAGGCCAGCGCAGCGACGGACACATCACAAGAGAGAGAGCACCCCACCATGTGAGAGACAAGAGTGTGAGGAGCGGCTAGGGGTGTGCGGCCACTAACAGCCAGCGCCCCGCGAGCCCCGCCCCAGACAGAGAGACAGTACGTAGCACCGACACAGCCAGATGATCCGCTCTGATCTCCTCCGATTCCTTCCTCGAAATCCGCCCCGAGCGGCGGCTCAGATCGCGAGAGGTGTTGCGCTCCCCTGCGAGATCTGCGGCACCGACACTTGGCCGGATTGATTAGCCTTGCTCTTGCGCCGCCCCCAGGGAAGGCCCCGCCGGCGCTTCGCGGGCGGCGGCTTTGCTCCAATCGCGGCGCCGGCCGGCGGCTGGGGGCTTGGCGAGAGGAGGCGGGAGTAGTTGCGCTCGGCCTGGATCACCCAGCGCATCTGCTCGCGCTTCGGGAGGATCGGGTCGCGCTCGAGCAAGCGCGCGAGCTGCCGCATGAACCTATAGCGCAGGCACACGAGCCGACTGTGGTGGGGCGGAGGGGCGTGCGACGTGGCTGGCCGGCGGGGGGGAGAGAGGACCGACGCAGCTCCTGCACCTCGCCGTCGAGGCAGGCGCGCGCAGCGGTGAGCGCCGCCTCCGCCTGCGGCTCGCAGCCCTCGGCGAGCGCACCGAGCGACTCTGCGCGGTGCGAAAGCCGCTGCGACGCGGCGAAGATGTTGGAGGCAACGGCGCGGTCAAACTTCTGCCTCCGCCGGTGCGCCTCCTGCGCGTCGCTCTCGCCGGCGTCCTCGTCGACGGGCAGTCCGTCCGCCTCGCGCGCTGGCCCGCGGTACGGCATCGCCGACGGCGGCGGCGCCGTCGGCACCGGCCCGCGCGAACGCCCCTCGCTCCCTTCGGCGATCGGCGAGGGGAGCGAGGGGACGCGGGAGGGCGTGCGCGGGGTCGGCGGCATGTCGTAGGGCGTCCACAGGCCCGCCCCGTGCGCCTCCGCCTTGAGCGCCCTCAGGTCCGCCGCCGAGAGCTGTGGCGGCGTGTGGTAGCCCGCCGTCGGGAGCTTGAGCTCGGCCTCGCCCTGGCGCGGCGGGGCGAGATTCGCGGGCCACGCGGCGATCAGCTCGTCGTCGTCGATCTCGTCAAAGTACCTACAGAGTGACGATCCGGGGGGTGGGGCGGCATTCCCTGCCGAGGCTGTGGACGGCTGCCGCTCGCTGCCGCGTCGCTCCCTCGGGCAGGGCGGCGCCCGGATCGCCGTCGTAGTCGAGCATGAAGGAGAAGACCGACTGCTCCGAGCGGGCGGGGGAAGCGGACGGGGCGTCGGCCACTTGCAGCGACACGCCGGCCTCCGAGTCGTAGGAGTCGTAGACGGCGGAGTAGCGGTCGGAGGAGGAGGAGGCACGGCCCCTGCTCTTGCGAGAGGACGAGCGGGCGGAGGAGTGGCGGAAAGAGGAGCCGAGCGTCCAGCCCTCCTGCAGCAAGCCAGCGCCGTCCTCCTCCTCCTCCTCCTCCTCGTCCTCCTCCTCCTCCTCCTCCTCCTCGTCGTCGTCGTCGTCGTCGAGCTGCAGCGAGCGCCGCGGACAGGGTGATGCCGCCTCTGTCCCCGCCGCCGCCGCCGCCGCCGCCGCCGCCGCCGCCAAGCTCACAGCCTCGCCACCAAACCCGCCGCCAGCCCTCGTTTGCGGAGTGTAGCGCGCGAGCGTGTAGATAGGCGTGGCGCGCGCGGCCGCTGCGTCGGCCGCCTGCGCAGCCTCAGCCGCGGCGCGTCCCGCGGCGGCGGCCGCCGCCGTGGCGGCCGCCACCTCGCTCGACTCGGCCCGCGTGACATGCAGTGAGCTGGCACCCCCCGACTCAGTGCCGAGTGCGACGGCGACAGAGCAGTTGCACACCTCGAGCCGCGTCGCCGCCAGCTCCCGCCCGCGCGTAAGGAGCAGCGACGCGATGCCTGTCCACCGAACCACGACCGGGTGAGAGCACCACGGCTGCCGAGCGAGCGCGCGCCTACAGCAGAGAGCGGCGCACCCGCGTCCTTCTCACCGGCGGCGAGAGACTCGCACAGCGTCTGCTGCTCGCGCAGCGTCCGCTCGGCGTCACTCAGAGTTGCCAAGACCTCCTCTCTGCGCGGCTCTGCTGCGCCGCCGCCGCTCGAGCTTCCGGCGGCGCCCTCGCAGTCGCCCCCCCGCGACTGCCGCGAGGAAAACTGCACCGGCGCCGCGGACGGAGCCCAGTACCAGGGCTCCTTCCGGCCGTGCGCGCAATGCCGGCCGTCGAGCAGAAGCTCCTCGCCGCCGACGTGAGCGGAGCTGGAGGCGCGCGCTCGAATGGCACGACCCCGCGCCTGCCTCGCCGCACTGTCGGGCGGGCAATCGGACGACGAGCCGGGGGCGGAGGGGTCGGCACCGTCGAACTCGAACAAGCGGGCGACCGTGCGCCCACCCTCCTCCCACGCCGCCACGAGGGGTGAGCGCGGGGAAAGCGGCGGCCGCTCGCGCAGAACCTGGTGCGGGTCCGGCTTCGGCAGCGGCTGGGGGGCTGGTTTCCCCAGCCACCCGGCCGTCGGCCTGGGCGGAGTCGCTCGGCCGCCATCGGAGCGGAGAGCAGCGGCGGAGAGCATCGGCTCGGCCTCGCCACTGCGGCCGGCGTTGCGCAAGGCGTGGCGGAGCAGCGGCTCCTGGCTCGCCTACCGAAGGAAGGGGTGGGACGGTCGTGGCCGGGGCAAGGAGGAGCACTCTGCTGCGGCGCGCGGCGCTCCTTGCTCGCCCACGCGGCGCCGCCTCCCCGCCCGCTGTCCACCTCTGGCCGCGCCAGAGGCAGCTGCGGCGCGAGGCTGCGCCTCGCTGCAGGGAGGGACCTCTGGCTAGCCGGTGACGCGCGCGAGCGGCGCAGCAGCAGCCACGCCGCCATCGCAGCTGCGGCGCCCGCGGCGAGGGCCCGCCCTCGAGAGGACTCCAGGTAGCTCGTCCGCCCGCTCGGGAGGGGCGGCGGCGCCTCGGGCCGTGGCTCACTTCCTCCGCCGCGCGATGAGACCGGCGGCGGCGGGGGCGGCAGCGACGAAGGGGGAGGGGCCGGCGAGGGGGGAGGGGCCGGAGAGGGGGGAGGGGACGGCGCGGGACGCGTCGCTTCGGGAGGCTGCGGGTGCGGATGCGACCAGTGCGGCACCGGCGCCGACATCGACACCGGCACTTGCACCGGCGAGAAGCGAAGAGTGCAGCCCTGCAGCGGCACGAACCGCTGCCCTGTGATGGTGGACTGGAGAAAGATCGCTCGCGCCTCGCTGTCGCCCCTCCTGCCGACGACGTACGCCAGCTCGAGCCGCGCCCCGTCCTCCCACCCGCCCTCGGGCCGCAGCCGAAGCGAGCGGCCGCCACGGGTGGCCTCCATCGCAAAGCTGGCGGAGCGCGGCCCACCCGGCGGTGAGGGCGGCGCGGTTGGCGGAAGCCGCGCCCCGGACTCGACCCTCGCCCCGAGCCAGTACGGCGTGGCTGGAGAGGGCGTGGCTGGAGAGGGCGCGGGGGCGGAGGTAGGACTGCGGGTGTAGACCAGCTCCACCGCTGCCTCGACGGCCTCGAGCACGTGCTGCGCGGCCGAGTAGCTCGTCACCGTGGCCGACAGCTCGCCCTGCGCCTCGGTCGGGCACCCCAGAGGCTCGATGACGGCGTAGGCGGTTGCGCCGGCGTAGGCGCGGGCGGCGTACAGGACGTCGCCAGCGTTTGCGTACTCGCCGTCGCGGTTGGCGTCGAGCCAGAGCTTCTGGTCGTCGGTGAGGAGGTCGAGGCGGACCGTTGCCGGCGCCTTGAAGTAGTTGACCACGGCGGCGAGGTCGCTCGCGTCGGTGACGCCGTCGCCCGTCACGTCGCCGTGCGCCGCCGCGCCCAGCCTCCGCCGCAGACGTGGCTGAAGCGCGAGGCGGCGAGCCGCTTGGTAGGGGAGCACCTCGCTCCACCCCGTGGTGAAGGGCAGCTCGGTCGCCCCCTCCGCGCTCGGCAGAAAGTGCGACGCGCCGCCGCAGCTCACCTCCAGCCGCAGCCCCACCGTTCCGCTTCGCACTCCTCCCCGCACCGCCAGCGCCACGCTGGCGGGGTTCATCCGGCTCCAGCTCGTGCCCGTGAAGCCCGACTTGACGAAATCCGCGTACACCACCTTCGACCACCTGTCGTAGGCGCCGTCGCTCGTCGGCGAGTCGAAGGGCTGCGCCACGGCCTGCAGCGTCCCCTGGAATGTGCCGCCGGCGTGCGGCGCCCAGCTGCTGCGGGCTGCCGTGGCATCGAGCTCCGCCGACTTGTACAGCAAGTAGGCGGCGATCGCCTAATGAATCGTTCATTCATCGCTGATTCATCGTTCATTCCCCGCTGATTAGTAGCAAGTGGGCGACGAGCGCCTCGATCGGGTGGCGCGCGCACGCGCCACTGAACGTGCCGCTCAGGTCCCACCACAGCTTCACCTCGAGCGTGCTGCCCGCCTGCAGCGGCGCCCGCGATGCCTCGCCCAAGTCGAGCTCGCCGGCCGCCGGGTTGACGAAGAGCGAGACGTGTTCAACGTCCGACGCGTCGCACGCGTTGGTCACCGAGAACGACGCCCTCGCCCAATGCGTCGCCAGCGCCGTCACCGTGCCGTCGGCAGACACGCTCAGCACGCCGCCGTACGCCGACGCCACCGAGAAGGACGCCACGTCCTCGATCGCCGTGCCCAAGCTGCCACGCACCGCCCAGTCCGAGTACGTGCACTCGACGCCGCGACCGCTGAACGTCGCCGAGACGGCCACGCGCCGCGTCGTCACCACCGTCTCCGCCACGGACGCTGCGCTCTCGGCCAAGCGCAACCGATCGTCCGAGATGAGCAGGCGGTGCGTTGCGCTCTGCCCGCGCAGGCTCACGCCAAAGGACGCGCCGCCCGCCGCCACGCCCTCGTGCACAGCCCCGGAGAGGAGCTTGAGGTTGGCTCGGGCGAGGGTGACGTCCGCGTGTCCCAAGCTCACGATGCCGCCCCGCGAGTAGCCTGCGTCGTCCGCCTCCAGCTCGTACGACGCGGTGAAGGCGGCGCGCTGCCGCACGCGCCCCTTGCACCCCAGCACGTACAGCGCCGCCGCGGAGCTGCTGCACGGCGGGTGCAAAGCGGCAGCAACGCTCAGCGACTTTGGACGAACGATGTACAGGGCGGCGGTCGCGTTCTTCACCCACGAGCCGAGCGTGAAGGTGGCGGTGAGGACTGCGCGCGTGCACGCTCCGCCAGGGACCGCGCGAAAGTCCCACCTCGGGGCCTCCGCGAGACTGGGCGCCACCTCCACGCACGCGCCGTCCGACGAGGTGAGCGTCACCCGCGCGTCGGCAAGCATGTCCTTGTCGGGTCCGTCGCTCATCGCAACCAGCGCCCGCGTCAGCCTGCCCGACTCTGCGGGCCGGCTGCTCAGCGCGGCGGAGCGAGCAAAGCTGTCGCTCGGGGCGATGTGGGCGGTCGACACTGCCAGTGGCCTCAGCGCGACCGGCGAGGGCAGCGCGAGCACGAGAGGCGGCACCGCGGCTGGCAGTGAGCCGCCGCAAGCCGTGAGGGCCACGCTCATCAGCTCCTCGTCGCATGACGCCGCGCGCGCATCCGGCACGACTCCCACCGCGTGCCGCCCGCCCGCCAGCGTGTGCGTCACCCTGTCCGCCGCGAGCACGCTCACGTTCAGCGCGTCGTCTTCCAGCGTGTGCACGTCCCCGTTGGCGTACGCCGCAAAGGTGTAGAGGTACCCGACGCTCGCTTCGCTCGTGAAGCTCTGAGCTCGCTTTTCCGCACTGAGCGAAGTCACGATGCGCGACACCAGCGACGGCTGCAGCACGGCCGCCTCCACCGTCACTGTGGTCGACGCGACGCCGCCGAACGCCGAGATGGTCGCCGTCCCAACGCCGCGTCCCACCACGCGACTGCCAACCACCTCGGCGATGCGGGGGTCGGAGCTGGAGTACGTCGAGAGGCGAGTCATGTCGAGGCTGCCGTCGACGGTGAGCCGCAGCCGAGTCGACTGGTACATGTCCGTCGCGGCGTCGTGGTGGCACCTTGTGGCATGCATGATATCTCTAGGAGCCCGGCCCGACCCCCTCTCGCGGACCCCCACCAATCTGAATCTCCCCGCCTTCCTCCGCCATCTCCTCCCGTACTCACTCACCCGACCGCGGAGAGAGTCGCGTCGTCCACCGACAGCCGCACGGTCGTCGGAGAGCGTACTTGCACCGTCAGCTCGTCCGAAGCGCCGCCGTGTGACGCCAAGAGCGATACCGCGCCGCTCGGGGCGCCCGCGGCCGGCGTGTAGCTGCACTCGCCCGCGCAGCCCACGTCTCGGGTGCGCCCCTCGTCGGGGCTGTCGCTGATGCTGTCCAGCTTGACGGAGAGGGTCGGTGCCGCCTGGCCGAGATCAGCCGAGATCAGCCGAGGTGTTGGCCGAGGTGTTGGCCGAGAGACTGGTGATGTTTATGATTATTGTAATCACGGTCTCCTCCTCCTTCAGCGCCGGTGAGCGCCACAGGCTTCTTTTGCGTAATGAGAGTGGCCATTAATTAAGCCGCCTGGCCGAGCGAGGCGAAGGTGTTGAGGTACGCGCGCCCGTCAGCTGGATAGGCAAACACCGCCCGGTCCTGGGACGCCTTGACGAAGACCTCTGCCCGCGCGACGTAACCGTCCTACGTGGTGAGTACGCCGAGATGAGGGCGGGAACTCGGTACTGGGCAGTGTGTATTCAGAGCACCGCCTGAAGATAATGGATACGAGTACAGTGAGTACCAGCTGGTAGGGAGACATGAATGCGTCTTCCGCTTCTAGGGTGCCCGTCCTCTCGCCCGACGCTCGTCGCAAACACAGCGCGAGGGCTGGCAGACACGCCGTCCTGGTCCGAGTACGCGAGCGTCTGCACCCCGATCAGGTGCCGGCCCGCGCCGCAGGACATGCGCACCGTCACCATCCTACGTGGCCAACACACCAGCCTCGGGGCGGGAAGACGGTACTTGTGCAGTGTTTTCAGCGGTCCCCATCCTGCGTGGGGAACACACCGCCATCGGGGCGGGAAGACGGTACTCATGCTTGTGCAGTGTCTTCAGAATACGAGGGGTGCGAACACAGGGAGTACAGCGGAGTGCCGTGGACTACAGCGCAGCACGGGGAGGTGTCCTAGGGAGGTGTCCTCTCGAGCGCTACTTGGAGGGCAAGACTCCGTCTTCCGCTTCTAGGCTCCCCGACCTCCTCGCGTGCCCACGCACGTTCCCGTTCATGAAGAGCAGCCCGTACTCGCCGGCGCGCGAGTCGGGCAGCGTGTCCCAGGTGCCAAAGTTCGGGTGCCTCCCCGAGTCGCCCGTCACCTCGCACGCCGCCGCGTCAAAGACGAGCTGGAACTTTCCGACTGAGATGGTCTGCGCCGCGCGGCTCGCCTGGACACGCTACACGCAGTGAAGAGACGCCGTTCGCGCCCGGAGCGGCGCGCTGCGCTGGCGGGGCGGGAGGAGGAGGTGAGGAAGGGGGAGGAGGAGGCGAGGAAGGAGGCGGCGGGAAGGGAGGAGGCGGTGAGGGAGGAGGAAGCGGCAGAGGAGGGGGCGGCGAGGGAGGGGGCGGCGAGGGAAGAGGAGGCGAGAAGGGAGGCGGGGAGGGGGGCGAAGGAGGAGGCGCGGCTCGCCGCGTCCATGTCGGTCCGCAAGTACACCGCGACGTCGAAGCTTGCTCGTCGTCCGCTGGCGGCCAAGAACACGTCCTCGAACGGGAGCACCGCGCCAAAGGCCACGGCCGCCACCGATTCGCGGTGCGCGTTCCAGCCCCCCGCCGCCGACCAGGAAGGCTCGCGCTGCAGCCGCACGCTCGCGAAGGACGGCAGCGCCACCGTCGCCGCGTCGGGCCACAGCAAGGACAGCGTCACCTCGCGCTCGGTGGCGAATGCTCCCCTCGAAAGCAACCCGACGCACTCGCCCACGCCGGAGCTGCCGTCCGGCAAGCCGCACGAGACCGTCCGATCTGCGCCGCCGTCGCGGTAGCGCACCTGCGGAGCGCTCGCCGGCTGCCTCACGAGACTGTTGCCGCTCGCGTCGCGCAGCTGGTACATGACGCGAAGCTGCTGCGGGCGCGCGAGCGTCGTCGTGCCCAGCGCAGCGCGCACGCTGCTCGCCTCCGCCGCTGGCCACGGCACGACCGACGAGTACCACGGGGTGGCGTCTCCGCGCACGCGAGTCTGCAGCGACGAGGCCCTCCCCACCTCGCCAAAGGCGCCAGGAGAGAAGCCGCCTAGGTTAGGGTGAGGGGTAGGGTGAGGGGTAGGGTGAGGGTTGGGGTTAGGGGTAGGGGTAGGGGTAGGGGTAGGGGTAGGGTCAGGGTTAGGGGTAGGGTCAGGGTCAGGGTCAGGGTTAGCGCCGGCGAGGTCGGAGAAGACGAAGTGGCCCGCGTCGTACGTCTCGAGCCTGCGAGGTGAATACGCCGACATGAGGGCGGGAAGACGGCACTCACGAGTACAGTGAGTGCAGCGGAGTGCAGCGGAATGCAGCGGAGTACAGCGGAGTACGTGTCCTCTCGAGTGCTGGTTGGGAGACAGGAGGTGCGTAATCCGCTTCTACGGTCTCGAGCAGGAGGCACGAGATATGGGGAGATATGGCGAGATATGGGGAGATCTTCCGCTTCTACGGTCTCGAGCAGGAGGTCGCCGAGGCCGAGGTCGCACGCGGCCGGCCCGCAGCAAGCCTACAGGCCGCGGCCGGGGGGGTAGCCTCTCTCTGCTGCGAGAGCCCACTCCGCCTGGTCGCGAAACTCAGTACCTCGAAGCAGGGAGAGCCGTCGCTTGCGGCGTGCGGCTGCGGCTCAGTGTTCGGGCGTCCGGGGCACGGGGAGAGGGAGGTCCAGTGGGCGCACCCGGGCGGGCAAGCGGCGGCCGCGCCCGCCCCTCGCGAGGGGGGGGCGTGCGGTGAAGGCGGGGGCGGCGGGGACAGCGGGGGCGTCGGGCAGGACAGGGAGGGCGGCAAGGGCGAGCCGAGTGGAGTTGGCGGCGAGG
>NW_005201381.1:300337-324296 GCF_000372725.1 Emiliania huxleyi CCMP1516 | reverse complement strand
GCGGATGGGAGGGGGGGCGCTCTGGTTGCGGCGACGGAGGCGGGGCAGGCGGCGGGAGGGGCGGCGGGGATGGCGGCGGCGGCGGCGGCGGCAGCGGGGGCGGCGGCGGCGGCGGCGGCGGCGGCGGCGACGGGGTGACGAGCGGCTCCCACCACAGGGACTTGTCCTTCCCGAGGCGGACAGGCGCGTCTCCCCACCACCAGAGGGCGTCCGCCTCGGCGGGAGTACGCGGCGCGTGGGGCGCGAGGCAGACGTCGTCGCACGGCTGCGAGTCGAACGGCGGCGGCCCTCCCCCTCCCCCCTCGGGGACAAAGGTCAGCTGCATCGCGCCGCGCAGGCTCGGGACGGGCGCGGGATGCCGCGTCTCGTTGCCGCCAGTCACGGCCCAGTGCGCTGGCACAGCGCCGACGCCGAGGAGGCCGCCCCCGACGCCAAAGTCCCGCTGGTAATTGACCGAGGTGCCGGGGTGGGTCGTGCCGACGCAGCCGCAGTCGCCAAAGGCAAAGCCGGCGAGGCAGGAGCCGCACGCTCCCACCGGCCCGGCGCAACGCGCCCGCCGCTGTGGCAGCTGGCCCGGGCCGACGATCAGGTGGCGAAACGGCGAGCCTCCGACCGAGTCGACGTGCACGCGCACCCACACGCTCCCCGGGCGCGTGATGCGGAGCAGCCCGTCTGCGCCGGCGGCAAACGGCAGGCCAGCACTCTCCTCCGGCAGCGGCCCAAAGTCGAGCCACTGGAAGGAGTCGGAGGGGTGGCGGCAGTCGCCGGAGGACCACGCAGCCCAGCCGCGAAGAGGGAACTCCGCGGAGAGCGGCGCTCCACTCATGGTAAGCTGCCGAACAACGGCCAAAGTCGGCGCGAAGTGAAAAAAATCAGTGCGTTCTCGTTGTTCTCGAGGTGGATATCCTTTGGCCGCGTTGGGTAGCGAGGGTAGCGATATAAAAATTATCTTTTTCTTTTTTTGATAGATCCAACCCGGCCCCCTGGCGATCCAGTTTTTTCTGTTTTTTATAGTTAAAGGGTCATTTTTCTTGTTTTCTATCCGATTTTGTGTATGTATGTGTATATGGACCGCCCTGAGGGAGGGTGTAGAGGATGTAGAGTGTAGAGCGCTGTAGTCTGTAGAGCTATAGAGCTGTAGAGCGCTGTAGAGCTGTAGAGCTCTACATCCGCCGCGTGACGAACTGCCTGCGTTGTAGAGCGATGTAGAGCGCGATTTTGTTGTAGAGTTTGTTGTAGAGGCTCTACAGCCAAACCGCCGGGAAGGCAGTGACTCAAAGAGGTCGAGCCGCGCTAATGGGGTGTCTCCGAGCTTACTGGAGCTCTGATGGACGGCCCTGACTATCCCTGACACACAGAGAGTCACTCCGACGGCACACAACACCCTATAACTGCGTCATGACCAGCCTGCCATGCGTTGCCGGTGCCGCATTCGTCGCTGTGCTTCTTTAGCAGGCGGTGGACTGTCGGCTGCGAGAACGGTCGCATTTGCGCGAGGCGAGGCGAGCATTGCTGCGCGTTGCATGCGCCATGACTCGCGCCAGCGCGTGCGGGAGCTCCTGGCTGAGCGTTGAGTCCAGGCGAGTTGCGCTGGCCACTATCGCTACGCCGAGCCGAGCTGACGCGCCGAGGCGCCGGCCAGTCGCAGCCGTGAGGCATGCCACAGCAGCAGAGGCACCTGCCACCCATTGGGCGGGCAGACAGAAGGCCAGGGCAGCACTGGCAAGTGCAACGCGCCTCATGTCGGAGAGCGACCGTGCCTCGTTCGCCGCTTATCATGTGATCTGTGATCTGTAAGGGTCCGCCCGCAGGCGCATTTTGTATACCGAGGCGGTGCCCGGTTATCATGTAGAGTTTGTTGTAGAGATTTCACGTTGTAGAGCGCCTCTACACATCGCTCTACAATGCAGGCAGTTCGTCACGCGGCGGATGTAGAGCTCTACAGCTCTACAGCGCTCCCCAGCTCTACAGCTCTACAGCTCTACAGCTCTACAGCGCTCTACAGCTCTACAGCTCTACAGCGCTCTACACTCTACATCCTCTACACCCTCCCTCAGGGACCGCCGCGCCGCTGACTGAGGCCGCAGCTCCAGCCGCTGGCGTCATTTTGGTGGAGTGCGTCGGATCCGCGTCGGGGTTTAAAGGCGTCTTCCCTGCCTTACCGGGTGCGCGTTGGCGCCGCCGATACTTACTGGTGCCCAAGGAGAAAGCGGACGGATGCTTCATCTAGGGGTCACACCCGACGACCTCGGGAACTAGCCGGGGCAGTCGGAGAAGGGGCAACTCCGTGCACTGACGGTCGGCCGTCAGAAAACACGCCTCCGTGGCTCGGGTTACACCAATCCTCGCTACCCAACGCGGCCAAAGGATATCCACCTCGAGAACCTCGAGAGAGATGCTTCATCTCGCGTGTGACTCCATTAGAGAGTGAGAAATTATGCTGCCCGAGTCGCTCTCACGACACTAGGCACGGGACTGGCGCGCACTGGCACTAACAGGTAGAAAGGGGGAGCCGCTAGAAAAAGAGAATTTGCTTTCCCCTGGCGCTGCCAGCTCCTCAGCTTGCTGTGTTAGTGTAGAGCTAGCTGTAGACCTTTCTTCAGTTCTTGGCGAGCCCCTCGCCGTCTCGCCGAGTCGACTCGCCAAGCAAGCAGCGCGGCTGGTCGGGCTGACGTGTCACTCGGGTCACGCCGCGGAAGCGGGAAGGAGAGCAGACGCAGGGCGACTGCGCGCAGGAGAGCCCATGCCGCCCTCGCTCTGCGTCATGTCCTCCTCTCAGTAGACAGTACTGCTTGTGTCCCCCACCAGCGTGAGGCGTTTCCCTGAATTCCCTGCGAACTCTTTCTCAAAAGACAAACCCGGACGTTTCCCTGTGGCGAGGTACTTCCACCGACCGATGCAGCAGCCTGCCTGCTGTGCCCACCGGACGCGTTTCCCTGTGGGAAAGTGGGAACAAACAGCTCACCCAGTCTCGCCAAGGCTCGCCTCAGCAGACACACAAAACACCCGAGAGGCGTGAGTACCTCGCTGCACCGTCGCGGAATCTTCGTCGCGTCCGCTAACGCCTCTTTTCATTCGGAGAGAGTTCGGAGAGAGAGAGAGAGTTCGGTGCCCGCCTGTGACTTTCTTGCGTTGTTGCCCGTCCGAACCAGTGTGGTGAGAGGAGGGGTGTTAGTGCTAGGTGGTGACACGCGTGACAGTCTTATGGTAGCGACTGGACACAAGACGGGCAGTTCGGTTTCTTCTTGACTCGTCGTGGGTATCTCGTTTCTTCTTGCACTGCTGTCGAGCCTGTGTGCTGCGAGAGTGAGTTCTTGTTTAAATTCTTCTTGCACTGCGAGCCCGCTTGAGTGGGTGTCGGCCGCTTGGCCGCCCCCCCAGCTGCAGCGGCTTGACCGCTCCGAGCTGCAGCGCTTGCGGCTGCGTGCCAGCCAAGCGCCGCCGACACCGCCAATATTCCATGGCCGAATTCTTCGACGAGCTGGACGACGCCGCATTCGATGCCATCTGGGACCCCTTGAACGCCGTCGCCGCTGACCAGGCGATGGACGACCGCGCCACTGCCGAGACGCAGCAGCCGCCGCCGCCGCCGTCGTCGCCACCGCCGCCGTCGTCGCCTCCGCCTCCGCCGCTGGCCGCGGGGCCGCCGCCTGCCGCGGGACCGCCGCCTGCCGTGGCGCGAGGGAGCGGCGAGGGCCAGCCGCCAGCCGAGCCGCCTCCGCCACCACCACCGGCCGAGGTCGAGTGCAGCCTGGGCGACAAGTGCAGCTTCTGCCACCCTCCCAAGGGTGCGACTCGCTCGTGCGCTGCACCTCGCGCCTCATCCTGCTCCATCGAGAGGCGCCCTCAGTCTCGCTTCTCGAATAGGCTCGAGCCTCGCGAGCGGAAGACTCAGTACAAGTGGCACGAGTTTCCCCGCTACGGAATCGACAAGAAGACGGGCCTGCGTTGCGGCTTCTTCGAGATTTACCGCGTGCTGGTCCTCTTCGCGGGAGACGACCGCCCTGACGACGGGCTGGCGGCCTTCTTGGTCGAGCGAGCGAGACTGGCCGCCGACGGGAAGGGAGAAGGGTTGTGCGTCGAGATTGCCGAGCTCGACATCTTGCGCGGCTCTGGCGACGGGTCCCAGGAGGACATGCTCGAGCCGCGGACAGCTGACGGCCTGAGAGAGCTCTGCCGAGACCGCCAGTTCGACATGTGCTTCGCTGGCGTCGTCTGCTCGTCTTACTCGGTGCTGCGCTTTCACGACAACTGCGGGCCGGGCTGCCAGCCGCTGCGCGACCGCGAGAATGTACTTGGGCTGCCAGGCTTGGAGCCGTGGCAGCAGCAGGAGCTCAACATTGGCAACGCCCTGACGCGCCTATCCCTCGAGTGCTGCGCACTCGTCTACTCCGGCGGCGGGGAGGCTATGATCGAGAACCCGCCCGACTACGCCTCGAAGGAGCGGCTTCACCGCCCGTTTGCGAAAGAGCAGTGGCGCCACTGCCCCCTCTGGTGCATCCCCGCCGTCGCTGACTTCCTTCGGAGCGCGTGCAACTCCCACCTCGTCGAGTTCGACCAGTGCGCGCTGTCCTCCGAGTACAAGAAGGTTGGCAGTGTGTCACACTGCCAGTAGACCACTGCCAGTGAGAGCGCACTTGACCTGTCGGGTGCTTCCCATAGCCGACCGCTCTGGCTGCCACCGACGGCGTCCAGCGCTACGTGCGGAGCAGCTTCGGAGACAAGGTCTGCAGGTGCTTCCGCCAGCACAGCAGGGTGAGTGACGCCGCCACTGCAGTCTCGGCGTTTGTTCTCTGACTCTGCGCTCGGCCGTAGGTTGCGTTTGGGCGCGACAGCGACGGCAACTTCAACTCTGCAGCAGCTGCGACCTACCCGCCTGACATGAACCGGTCGCTTGACAACTCAGCCGCGCCTTTGAGCTTGCAGCGCCCTCATCTGCTTCCCAGTCGATAGGCTCCTCGCCGACTGCTTCTTCCGCACCGCGCGTGAGCGCCGGCCCTCCGCAGTCGGCGAGAGCAACACGGGGCTTGCGGCCATGTTGGGCAGAGGCCCCCACCGCTCCGCAGAGGCCCCTCTGGCCCGACGAGTAGTAGCGCGCACTGGAATCGCCTCTCTCCACTACGCTTAGATCCACCGTAGGAGCGGAGGGAGGACGAGGCGAAGGCGGCGGGCACGCGGCGGCGGCAGCGCGATACGGCGCTCGCGCCTTTCTGGGTAAGGATGCACAATGCCGACTACAAGGCGCGCTGCAGTCCGACCTTCGAGTTGGGCGCGACCTCGCGTGGGGCCGGGGGCGGGCGGGGGCCGGCGCGGCGGCAAGGCGCGGCGCCGCAGGCGCCGGCCACGAGCGCGAGCCACCAGGCGAGCGGCGGGCGGAGGCCGGATTTGAATGAGTGGTTGATGCAAAGCGCCCGCAAGGCACAGAGTAGAAAGAGGCCAAGGTAGCATGACGTAGCATGGTAGCCGGTAGCCACGATGCATGGGGGAGCTCGCCTCGAGCGACTTTTTTGATTGGGCGGGCACGGCTTAGGGCTTTCTTTCTTTATTCTTTCTTCATAGTTCATTCGTGCGTTTGCGCGGAGACGGGAGACGGATTTCGCTGCGGTGGAGCACTTTCCTGGAGAGTGCAGTTATCTGCGCTCACACCCCGGACGCTGGGAGGTGGGAGCCGGACACCCCAGGTCCGGGGGAGCTATAAGTCCTAAAAAAGAAGCGCACCCCGAGCGGGCGAGCGCGGGGGCCGGATGATGTATCAAGATCGGGTTACGGTGCGCGTTTGCAGGATCCAGGAAACCATAAAGTAAACACGGGCGGGGTCTCCCCGAGAGGAGGGTTGGTCTGGCGTCTGGGTCTGCGCGCTTTGAGGGTTTCCCCTTACGTTAGAGCGGCGGAGCGCCCCCTCTAGGGTAGAGCCTCTACTCGGTCTCGGGCAACGCACCCGTGCTGCCACAAAGCACAATGTGCTGCCACAAAGCACCACTAGTGATTTCGCGCGGAGGGCGTAGACCGTAGTGAAGTGCTGGGGCGCTCACTGTGTGTTATTCGGGTGGGGATCCATCAGTGGTAAGCGGCTTTAGTCACAGATCCAAGCTCAGACGTTAACTTTGGGCCTAACAGTTGCACTATTGTTGGCTGAAATCCTCAACGTTGTTCAAGTGTTCTCCCCAGCCCAAGCTGTTACTGTTTGTTACTGTTGTTACTGTTGTTCAGTGGTCAGCAAGCAGAAAATGCCAAAAAACCCGGGTAAAACCCGAAAAAACCTGGGTTTTCCCGGGTATTTTCGGGTTTTACCCGCACTGGACACTAGAGATCGTCGTGGGTCACTGCCAGGCCTTCCTTATTGTTGTTCAGCCGGCCTAACGTTAGCTACGGTTGTTGGGGAGCCCCACTGTTGTTCTGTTGTTACTGTTAACACTAGCAACACTGTTCAGCTCTTAACGTTTGACAACCCTAGCGGGGTCTCCCCGAGAGGAGGGTTGGTCTGGCGTCTGGGTCTGCCCGCTTTGAGGGTTTCCCCTTACGTAGGGTGCCCACAGGACCCAAAAAAAGAAAGGAAAAAAGAAATAGGCCACCCCCGATCGCAGCACCTCGTGTTGGAGAGTCGAGATATTGAGAGTGTGACTAGGAGGGTGGGACGCTGGGGATTCTCAAAGGTATACCCTTGGAATGGCCGGATCCAGCCTTAAAAGTACGAGATCGCGCGCGCTTCACGCACAGCACCGCCTGTTCTCCGCGGCTGTGTGACGACGCGTGCCGTGTACCAGCAGAGTTGGGCGCGCGCAGCGCGACGGCGCCCGCGAGGGAAGGCGCGGGTGCAGCGGCCGCCGGCGGCCGTACCGCCCGCCAGCCGGCGCAGCAGCGGCCAGCGCAGCGGCCGCCGGCGCAGCAGCCAGACCAGCCGGTGCGCGCCTTGCGAGGCGAGTACTGCCGCCCGGCAGCCTTGAGGCGGCCGGGCGGCAGTACTCGTTCGAACTTTGCGAGCCGTGCGCGCGCCGAGGCGCCCGCGGCGCGCGCCCGCCCGGCTGCCAGTAGGAGGCGGCGCAATATGGCCTATAGTACAGCCCTTAGGAGGAGGAAGAGGCTGGCTGGCAGTGCTGTATGCCGCCGAGGGGCAGTTTTGGGGTGCTGTCACGGGCCCAGGGGGCTGCAGAAGGCGTCCGCAGCCGGGACAACCCGCCCCCCCAGCCGAGGCCGGTCGAAGCCCACACTTGACCACAGCCATGAGGAGTCCTCTTGGTGCTCCTGGCGGCCGTTGGAATGGCGAGCGCGCGCCGATGGGGGGGGGGGGTCTGCTTGCTCCACACCGAGCGCCGTCGGTCCGGACCGGCATGGTCACCGAGGGGTGGCCTGCACAAGGTCTGAGCCGCGGGCGCTCGGCGCCAAGTGCAGTGTCACGCTCGTGCTCGCGCGTGACAAACCGGGGAACCCTCTTTTCCTAGGCACTCGGTCCCCCCACGGAAGAGGCCTCGCTCCTATTGGAACACTCCAACATCAGATTTGGCTCGTGCGTCCCTTTTTGAGGCGGAAAGCTATTTTCTTTTGGGTCCTGTGGGCACCCTACCTTACGTTAGCGGCGGAGCGCCCCCTCTATGGTAGAGCCTCTACTCGGTCTCGGGCACCGCACCCGTGCTGCCACAAAGCACAATGTGCTGCCACAAAGCACCACTAGTGATTTCGCGCGGAGGGCGTAGACCGTAGTGAAGTGCTGGGGCGCTCACTCTGTGTGTTATTCGGGTGGAGTTTTTTTGATTTCTGGGTCAGTGGGCGCCCGCCCGCCGCCTCTGAGGGGGTCGGGCCCCCTAGACTGAAAACAAAAACAAAATGTAGAACCGTCAAAGCGCGCCGCCTACGGTACCTCGTCGGCGGGTCGTGAGTGACCCCCACGACCACGGCATCCAAAAAATGGAAAAGTAGACCATGTCGGATGGGCACGAAACCCCGCGCAGCGCCGGCTTTGAGCCACGCGCCTCGATCTTCAGAGGCGCGTGCGCTGCCCCTTCCGGCAAGGACGACGACATCGAGGATATGTCCATTGTTGCGCGATGGCGTCATCCATTTCGTCAGCTTCATCGTCGTAACATCGTGACCGTCGCCACCCTCGCCGCCGTCTCGCCTACGTCGCCGCCGTCGCTATCAGGCCCATTCATGATGCAGGCCCAGCCCACACCCCTGGCTCCTATGCCGACGTGTCTCGTGTGCTCCCCCGTCCGCCGATGTCTCTGCTGCCGCCCGGCGGTCCGGGCCCTTCTCGCCGCCTTCGCTGCCGCTGCATCGCTGTCGGCTCGTCATTTCTGTCTACGGTCATATGGGGGCGCCATCGCTGTTCTCGTTCTCTCTCCTGGGGTCAGCTCCAAGCTGCCGTGTCGGGACGTCCCCCCCCCCCCCCCTCTCAGCTTCTCCCATCTCCGCTGAACTGCATGCTGCGCGATTCTCGCCCCTTGTCCCAGGAGCCAGGTGCGTGTGTCTAATCGTAGTGGGGGCCCTGGCCCCCCTCTGTTTTCTGTTTTCTGTTTTTCAAAACGCCCGCCCGCCCGCCACCCCGAGGCGGCTCGGCCCCCCACTGACCCAGAGATCAAAAACGCTCGGCCTGGGGATCCATCAGTGGTAAGCGGCTTTAGTCACAGATCCAAGCTCAGACGTCACACCAACACCACAAACACGCTCACTTCTCTGGGCCGGCGCGGGGCCCCCAGAGGGTGTCCATGCGGGGGGGAGATGGGTTCCCACGGCCCGCCGCAGGCGCCGATTTTTTCGGGATTTTTTCTTTTTTTCGCGATTTTTACTTGTTTTCATGGGAATTCTGCGTACTTGCGGCCATGCTATCACGCCTTGCGACAGCCTGTCGGCGCTGCTGACCGTGCCATGATGCACAATTGATCACCTGCATAGCTCGCGGCCTTAGTATCAAGCATTCAGTGACGACCTGATTCTACGACCAGTAGGAAGGTGTCCTTCCATCGTGTGCACGCTTCTGGCGCAATGCGCGTCGCCTCGGATTGGCTGCTGGCACTCTCGAGGCTATGCCTACACAGCCTCGCGCGCATGGGCAGTCAGGAGGGACCACGCACCTTCACAGGACAGCGCCGGTGCCTCTCTCTTGGACTGGCAAACTTGGTGGTCTCGTGTCACCAATGTGGGACCAGTGCGGCATCGCGCCATCGACAGCTCTGAACTGCGCCTCACCACTGACCGGGAAGGCCGCCAAGTGGGCCAGCACAGGTCGCATATTGTGGCAGCAGTCAGCAGTGCATGTCTGATAGCTAGAGCTGCAGCGTCAGGGTCGCAGGGTCGGATCGTGTCAAGCCTCTCGCCCGGCCGGCCGCGTGCAGACGTCGCGCTGTCTGCTGTCTGGAGTGATCTGTCGGCGGTCAGTACGACCGATCAGGTCGGAGTTTTCTTATGGTTAGAGGGTCTATCTGTATGTACTCCTCGAGATCTCTCCAAATCTGCCCTCTGTTAGACCGGGTTAGATCGGGAAGTTGGTGCTAGTAGAGACTAGTAGAGCCGGAGCCCCGTTTCCGCACTGCGGCGCGGCGCACGGTGCCTCCGGGGGCCCCCGCGCCGGCCCAGAGGCTCACTTCGCCGCTGCTGTAGATGCTTGGGCCTCCGGGGGCCCATGCTACGTCGAAGCACAGACCCGATCTCGGCACTCACGGGCTGCCACGCGCCCGCGCGCGGCGCGGGCCGCACCGCCCATGCCCCCGGGTCACCAACCCCGCCTCTCGGCCCTCTCGGCCCTCAGGAGCGTGCGGGAGACCGGCGAGGGGCGCGCCGCGCGCCGCCTGCAGCGCCGCCAGAGGCATTGTCGCCTCCGCTGGCGGGGTTCCCGCGCGCCCGCCCGCGCCCGCGCCCGCCCACGCCGCGCCCGCGGGCTCCGGATGCGCCGCCCTCCTTCTCCTTCTTCTCGATGGCAGTCCACGCGTGCTTGTCGACGGGTCGGCGGCGTGGTCGAGGGGAAGGTCGCCGGCGGCCGCAACTCTGCCGCCGTCGCTCCGCCG
This sequence comes from Emiliania huxleyi CCMP1516, assembly GCF_000372725.1. Classification (NCBI taxonomy): domain Eukaryota; phylum Haptophyta; order Isochrysidales; family Noelaerhabdaceae; genus Emiliania; species Emiliania huxleyi. The sequence continues at coordinate 314,298 of NW_005201381.1, read as the reverse complement.
GCTCTGATCGAGTATCGGGCGTTGAGGGCGGCGGCGCAAAGCGAGTCTGGCGCATCCATCGCCACGAGCCTCGCGACTGCGGTCGTGGCACACCTGGTGGCGGCTCTCGGGGCCGTCTCTACGGCGCTCGACACCGTATGAGGTCGCGGCGGCCGCACCTTTGCCGCCGTCGCTCCGCCGGCTCTAACCGAGTATATCGGGCGTTGAGGGCGGCGGCGCAAAGCGGGTCTGGTGCGCCACACGGCCACAACCCTTGCCACCGCCCTTGGCCTTGCCGCCGCCCTTGCCACCCTTTGCCGCCTTGCCTCCGCCGCGGGCGGCTCGACCGCACTCAGTCACCGCCCCCCCAGGGGCAGGCAAGCTCATTCACAACCCGGAGCTAAGAACACCAGACACGGACCGCCGGCCCTCTCCACCACCCTCGCCCTGGGATCTACAATGCTGTCCGACCGGAGAGAGAGAGAGATGTTGTGTTTGTCTGACCGGTGGGCACTGCCTGCGCTCGGCACCAGGGCACCGCCTCGGAGCTCGGTAAAAATGCGCCTGCGGGCGGACCCTCACAGATCACAGATCACACCAGCACACGACGTACACACTCGATGTCGCCTCCCGGGAGTTTTTTTTTGCTTTGAGCTTCTCACGGCGCGGGCGACAGCGAGGCGCGAGACTCACCCGGGGGCGTGCCGTACCAGCGTTGCTTTGTGGACATGGTCCAGCAGCACAAGCAGCGAAAGGCCACACTCGCCGTTGTCAGATCCACGGACAAACTCGGGCTGGCCCTCGCTGTCGCTGCCGCTGCAGCGTACTACCTCGGAGCCAGGTCGAGAGGAGACGAGCACGGGCGGGAAGAGACCATGATGGCCATGAGAGTCGTGGGCCGAGAGACGCCGAAGAGCACGCTCGGGCAGGAGAAGCCTGTGGCTGAGAAGGAGGGGTGAGACCATTGTGGAGTAAAGTCCGTTTAGCTTAGGTAAAGTCCGTTTAGGAGGTAAAGTGTCACACTTTACCTGTGTGTGTGTACAACGCTTACGCCCGTCCGTCTGTATGATCAACTCCCCAGCACCCCACACGCACATCGCACACACCCAACACGAGCACGTGCACCTAGCACGGAGACGGAGTTCTTCCACCCGGGCGCTCGGCGCACCGCTGAGGGAGGGACGGAGGGTCTCGGCCGCGGCGCGCAAATCGCGGCCGGTGCCAGCAAGCGGCCGGTGCTCTATCGGCCCGCGCCTCACGCGGTTGCGGCGGCGGCGGCGGGCGTGGCGAACTCGTCGACAAAAGAGCGGTGGAAGGCGGCGATGGCGGAGGTGACCTGCTCGAGCTGGTCGGCGGGAGGGAGGAAGGTGGTGCGCACGTGGTACGCCTCGGGGTCGGGCTGGCCGAAGCCCGACCCAGGCACCACCACCAGACCCGTCGCGTCGAGCAGCCGCATCGCGTAGAGCTCGTCCGGCGCGACGCCCGCCTCGCGCGCCGCGGCGACCGCCGCCGGCGGGAGGGCGATGCGAGGGAAGAGGTAGAGCGCGCCCTCAGCAGGCGCGCAAGTGACGCCGGGCAGCGCGTCAAGCGCGGCGGCGAGCGTGTCTGCGCGTGCGCGGAGCGACTCGAGGATGGCGCCTCTCTCTGCGGCGAACGTGTCGTGGGAGGGCATGCCTACCACACCACCCACGGGACTGAACCCACACTGGGTTCGGTACTCTGGAGGTATGATGGGAGGGCATGCCGGGCCGGGGCGGCGAGACGACCAAACCCATGGCCAGCTGGCCGACGACGTTCGAGCAGAGGCAGATGGAGGCGAGCTTGACGAGCTGCGACCTAGGAAAGGTCCAGGAAAGGTCCAGGAAAGGTCCAGGAAAGGTCCAGGAGAGCTTGACGAGCTGCGACCGCACGCCGTCGTCCCAGTTGCCATCGAGGGCGAAGAAGCCGCCGCGCAGCCCGCACTCGCCATAGAAGCCCTTCGAGGTGGAGTGCATCGAGACGAGCTGCGCTCTCGCAGCCAGCTGCGGCTTCGTCTGCCGCAGCAGCGCGAGCGCGCGCCGGAAGGAGTGGAAGTCGTTCCGCCGCTTGCCGGTGCGCGCGGGTCCGCCGTTGTAGACATTCGCCTGGTAGACCTAGGGTTAGGGTTAGGGTTAGGGTTAGGGTTAGGGTTAGGGTTAGGGTTAGGGTTAGCGTTAGCGTTAGGGTCAGGTTTAGGGTTAGTCTGGTAGACCTCGTCTGCGAGCAGAACGAGCCCTTCCCGCGCCGCAAACTCGAGCACGGCTGCAACCTCCTCCGCGCTCATGCACTGGCCAGTCGGGTTGCCGGGGTTGATCACGACGAGCGCGCGCACGTTCGACCCCCTGTGGGGAGAGAGGGGGAGAAAATCGCGCACCACGCGTCGTCCAGCGAGACATGGGGAGGTATGGGGAGGTATGGGGAGGTATGGGGAGGTATGGGGAGGTATGGGGAGGTATGGGGAGGTATGGGGAGATATGGGGAGATCGCGCACCTCGCGCGCGCGAGCTGCAGCGATGCCTCGAGGTTGGACACTCTGATGCCCCACGTGCCGGCGGCGTCTTCGGTGAGCGGGTAGAGCGCGGCGCCGCCTGTGAGAGCACGTCCTCGACACGTCCTGGACACGTCCTGGACACGCCCTCGGTGGGCGGAGCGCGGCGCCGTCGAGCAGCGTCGAGAGGGCAGAGTAGAGAGGGTAGACGGGAGAGGGCGCCAGGATCGCGTCGACACCCGGCTGGCCGAGTAGCGCCTGGGGACGTGCCAGGGAGGAAGAGGTACCAGGGACACGCGCATGGACACGGGATTAGGTGAGGGTAAGGCCTCGGTCCGGGTGAGGTGGGAGGATGGTGCAGGTCAAGGTGTGTAGGATGTGACGGGGAGGTGATCAAGTGGGCGAGTCTCCACGACTTGGGCGGCGCCTGAAGCAGCGCGCGCACGCCCGCCGACGCGCCATCCGTGAGGAAGACGTCGCGCGCCTGGGAGGCAGGTCCGGGTGCAACGGGTGCGACCCCTCACGCACTCTTCACACCAGGGCTCTCACAGAATAAAGTATTCACGGGGGCGACTATAGTGTCGTCCGTGGGGCAGGTGCGAGGGGGCAGGCGCGGCCCACGCAGGTGACGGACGCAGCACCCTCCTCCTGCAGAGGTGCTGAGCAGGGCTGCCCGACGGCAGTGCCGGAGGGTGCAGAGGTGCATATACAGCTCTGGCCGCGCGCCTCGGAGCCGCAGCCGTCCCGCTCGCGGAGGAAGTGCGCAACCTCCTCGCGCACGCATAGCACGCCCTGCGAGTCGGAGTACGCGCCCGCCGACGAGATGGCGTCCACGTACACCCTCGCCCGCGCCACCGCGTCTGGCGGGAAGAGCGCCCGCAGCGCCTCGCCGTCACTGCTGCCGCATGCCGCCGCCTCGGCCGCCTCGAGTAGGTCGGCGTTGAGAACGAGGGAGAGGACCTGTCTCACCCACGAGAGCGGCCTCTGGCCCAGCGCCTGCGGATTCCCGATGTTGCACTTGACCGTCCGCCTCCCCACCGACTCGAGCTCTTTGGCCCGGTCGAGCAGCCTGCCCCGCACGGCGTACTCCGCTGCGACCAGCCGCGGATTGATGTTCTCGGGGGTGAGAGGCGGCTCGGCTGGTGCGGAGAGCACCGAGGCGTGCGCACTGGCGAGGCAGAGGATCGCACAGACCATGGTACACGGCTGGTCGGCTTTTTTGATTCTTTTTTGCTGGCCCGCCTATCCCTGCTACACCTCCTGATCCTGAAGCCTTCACCGGCTGAACCCTCGGCCGGCCCGCCTATAAGCAAAACCCTCGCCGGCCCCCCTAAGCAAAACCAGGCTCAATTGGCGCGCACTGTGTTAACACACTCTCATCACAGACCACACAGCTATCGGCGTTACGCGTTAAAGAACTATCCGATATGCCCGCTCCGCCCACCGCGGCTCCGGCTCAGACTCACGGATCAAAACTCACTCCAGTACCATCTGCTGCAGCCGACGCGTGAGCAGGGTCTGCTCGTTGGCCGCTGCCATCAGCCGCGCCATCGCCTCGGCCCGCCCGGCGCCTGAGGGGGAGGGGTCCGCTTGGGCCTCGAGCGCCTCGCTGAAGGAGTGGGTCGCCTCTTCGAGCCGCTGGAGGAGCTCTCCCCTCGTCGCGTGCTGTGCGAGGTCGAGGTCAGCCGAGGCGGACGACGAGGCGGCGGACGAGGCGGAGCCGCATGACCCGCCGGTGCTGCCGGTGCTGCCGGAGGGTGGAGGGAGGGAGGGAGGGAGGGGGGGGGGGGGGGGGGACTCCTGAACAGGAGGCGCGGGGACCCCTCGGGGGGGGGGGGACCTCGGTAGGGCACGGGATGGGCTTCCAAAGGGGAGGGCGGGGCGTCCCCACCTGCCTCGGGGGCGCGTCCCGTCGTCGTCCCCGCCGACGCCGCCGCCGCCGTCAAGGGGGGCGCCGCTCTTTGACGAAAGGCGTACCGGCGGCTTGCCGCCGCTTCCGTGGCCGAGAGACAGGCCCTGCGGGCGGGGGTCGGACGCGCCGCCCGCCGGCGGCGGCAGGATCTCCGACCCGCGTACCAGGAGCCCGTGGCGGGGCGGGCACCGGAAGTAGCGCCGGCCGCGCAGCGCCCCGTCGTGCCTCCCCGCGGGCAGAGCAAGGCACACTCCAAACCACTCGCCGGGCGCGAGGTCAGTCCGTCCGCGCCACACAATCGTGCCGGCGTGCCCGCGAGGCTGCAGCAACCCGGAGCCTCGGCGGAGGCCGTCATGGCCGCGCGGGAGCAGCGCCACGGCGTCGCCCACTGTCGCCTCGTCCAGAAAGGCGCGTAGCCGCCGCAGCCGCAGCCGCGCCACGCAGCCGCGGGCGAGAGCCTGCGGGGGAGGGGTCTGGGAAGGGTCCGGGAAGGGTCTGGGAAGGGTCCGGGAAGGGTCCGGGAAGGGTCCGGGAAGGGTCCGGGAAGGGTCCGGGAAATTCCGGGAAGGATGCACGGCAATCGCCTGGATCTCGGCTGTGTCTCGGCTGTGCCGGGGTGCAATCCTGCATCTCGGGCCTTCTTCGGCCAGCGTATCTCGGCTACACCTCGGCTGCACCCCGGCTGCACCTCGGCTGCACCCCGGCTGCACCTCGGCTGCACCTCGGCTGCACCTCCGCTGCACCTCGGCTGCACCTCGGCTGCACCTCCGCTGCACCTCCGCTGCACCTCGGCTGCACCTCGGCTGCACCTCGGCTGCACCTCGGCTGCATCTCGGCTGCATCTCGGCTACATCTCGCCTGCACGAGCTCGAGTTGTGCGGCGGGCGGCGGCGGCGGCGGCGGCGGGAGGAGGGGCGGGCCGAGCGGCGCCGAGCGCTCTGCAGCGGTGGTGCGCAGCCCGATCTGGACGCGATGTGGCAGCTTGGCGAGCCGCTGTGCGCCGACGCGGGGGCACCGCTCGGTGAGGGCGAGGTATGCGTGGCGGCAGAGCTCGAGGCTGGGGCAGCGCGCGTCGGTGAGGAGCGACTCGAGCTCCGTGGCCACCGCCGGCGCGCGCCGCTTGACAAGTGCGTCTGCCGCGAGCTCATGGTGGAGGCGGTCCGCCGCCGCGGCGGGCTGGCGCGACAGTACGAGGAGGAGCGTCTCGAGCCGGCGGCGAGTCGCGGCCTGGTTGGCGGAGGCGAGTGTGCGGCCCGGGTGCAGCGCCACCGCCACGGCGGCCGCGCGAGGCAGCAGCATCAGGCAGTCGAGCGCGCAGCAGTGGCACACGTCTGCAAACGGCGACGCCCCGCCAAAGGACGTCGCCTGGTCGAGCACGGGCGGGAGCAGGTCGATCGCGAGCGCATCGCCCTCGGCGTCGCCGCGCCGCACGCCCGCGAGCACCACCGCGCACGCCGCCCCCACCACACCCGGCCGGCCGCACAGCAGCGCCGGCCGAGTCGCCGCCGTGAGCGCGGGCTGCGCCGCCCGCAGCTCCGCCGCAGACGACTCGCTGATGAGCCGCGGCAGCGATGCGAGCGACGTCTCCCACGACGACGCGCCGCCGCCGCCGAGCGCCGCGCTGCTGCCCCCGCCGAGCGCCTTGAGCGCGCTGCCGGCGGCGGCGCGCAGGTCTGGCATCGAGTTTCCACAGGCTGCTGCACGGTTCGACGTGTAGGAATCAGATACAACTGTATCAAACAGTAGGGCCCTGAGGGGCCTAGAGAACACAACCCCCTCTCTCTTTTCTCCCAGTAAGCTAAAAGTACGTACACAGGACAACATACAGTGGGTTGCGGGCATTAAGAAAACGTGGCATAAGAAACCCTACCAACCGATTTCCGCAAAAATCTAAGAAACCACGGCGCGCCGCAGGCGCGGCCCCGAGAAAAGGCCAGATACGAGTGTGAACGGGAGGGAGCCCCAGCTGCAGCTCAAAATTTCTCTTCGCCTGCGGCGCGCGCACTTGTCACTTTTCAAGTCTGCGGTGTTCTGTGTGGAGTGGATGGAGGCGTGTGTGCGTCTTCCCGTCACATCCAGAGAGCCGACTCGGCGGCAGACTCTGGCATCGCCCTCGCGGACCGCAGCTTTCCTCTCACCTACTCGAGTAAAACTCCTTCCTTCGGTCGGGCCGGCTCTGGCTTGAGTGCCGGCCGGAGCTAAGAAACCACGGCGTGGGGTGGATGAGGGCTGTGGAAAGGATTAGAAACGGCGGCGATCCGCGGCATCCTGTTTTCTTAATGCCCGCAACCCACTGTACACAGGAGTTGGCCTTTCCGAGGGTTTCCGGCAACCCAGAGGGAAACCAGCCTAGGGTCCCCAGCACTTTGCGTTTCCGGAAGTTTCCAGGGAAACCAGAGGGTGTTTGGTGCTCCATTCTGTTTCTCTCGAGTTTCCCTCGGGAAACTCGCGAGTTTCCCTGAGTCTGAAAAAACAAATAAAAATCTCTCTCTCAGTCTGAGAGCTGGTCTGGGGCAAAATCTGGGGCAAAATTGAGGAAATCGGCACGATACCCAGGTATTTTCCAGGTATACCGGGGTTTTCCAGCCGTTGTCGTGCCACCCGATTATTCTCTTTTTTTGAGCGCTCGTCGGCGAAGTTCAATTCGACCAGCACTGCCCCTTCGCCTGCCACCTCTCCCTCTCCCTCTCCCCTCCGACGCATCGTCATGCCGGCCGCCGTAGTCCTGTATGCCAACCCTGCCATCACCCGCTGCGCCGGCCCGGTAATCCTCGACCGCAAGCCGCTTCGTCGCTACGCAGCGCTCCTCGACGGACCCAACAGGGGTCTCAAGCCCGGCGCGAGCGACGCAGTCGCCGCCGCCACGGCTCGCCAGATCCCGCAATTCTGCGAGACGATGGACCTCCAAGCACCGAGCCCGAGGCGGACCGTGCCCAGAGCAGCGCCGAGGCTTCCCGGCGACGACTTGCATGGCCTCTCCTCCCGATTCTCAGCGCTGCGCCACAGGATCGAGCGGTCGGTCGGCGCGGCAGCGCCAAGGGCCTGTGCCGACGAGGCCGAGGCCGCCCCTTCGCCGGGCAGACCCGGCGTCGGCGTCGGCGGCGGCGGCGAGGCGGGCGACAGAGGCGCGAATGAGGCGGCGGTCGGCCTCGGGCAGCTCCAGTTGAGGCCGCTGGAGCTGCATGAGAAGCAGACCGCGGCATCGGCGCTGCGGCTGCGGCCCGCGCTCCTACGACGAAGGGGCGCCTCGTCCGCAGCGCGCCGCCCCGCGCCCGCGCCGCGCCGCAGCGCGCAGTCCGCGCCGCTACGGCAGCCGAGGTGGCAGTACTCCTCTCGGCAGGCTGCGTTGCCGGCGGACCCGCACGAGCCGTTGGTCTGGGCTCCGGTCGCAGCGGCTGGTGCCTCTGCCGCCGCCGAGGCGGAGCCGCGGCAGAGTCGGCGTCCGCTGGAGGAGGGGCAGGGCGAGCAGGAGGGCGAGAGGCGGCGGCGGCGGCAGCGCGGCGCGCCCCTCGCCCATCGACCCGGCTGGAGGCCGTGGGCGTCCGGCTTCAAGTGCCCTCTCTCCGTCCACGGGGAAGGGGCGGCCGCTCTGCTCACCAAGGCAACCGCTCGGTCTGCAGCCCACCCCGCCGCGGGCGGCGCCGCGCGGAGGCTGCACTACACGGCACCCGAGCGGCCTGCAGTGCTGCTCGAGGTGAGGCGACTCCGCTGCGCCCTCCCTGCCGCGCGCGCGAGTGCCCCGCACCCGCACTCGCACCGGCGCCCCAGCCGCCCGCGCCCTTCCTGCCCGCAGCCGCGCCCGCAACACCGAGCGCGCTCCGCCGGCGCGCAGTCGCCGCGAGGGGAGAGGAGGCCGCGCGGGCGCCGTGAGGGGAGAGAAGTCGCCGCGCCGCCTCGTCCGCAGGAGGAGAGGCCAGCCTACCTCGACCTCGAGCCGCGCTGGCTCCAAAAGGCGCCCGCCTCCCCCGGCAAACCGTCGCCTCGCAAGCCGTCGCCCAGCAAGCAGGCAGAGGCGCGCGAGGCTCTGGCACTGACCCGCGACCGCGCCCGCGCCGCCGCCGCCGTGGAGAGCCTCCGCACGCTCCAGCCGCCGTGGATGCCGTGGTCGGTCCGAGCGAGCGGGAGGCCAACGCGCGTGCCAAGAGCGCGCTCCATGAGCCGTCGCGGAGCCCTCTTTCTGTAGGTCCGCGAGCGGGAGGCTAAGGAGCGCCGCATCGACGCGGCGACTTCGTCGAGAGACGGCGCAGTCGTGTCCCGCACTTGTCCCCGAACTCGTCGTGCACGCGTCTCCGTAGGCGAGTCGCCGCATCGAGGCGAACTACCGCGTCCAGAGCCGGATCGAAGATAAGGCGGTGCGAGAGCTCTCCGCCTTTCGGGACGGCGTCGCATCGCACCTCTCGGTGCTTGCGTGAAGCAGACTGGAGGGGATATACACAGTAGGACAAATTAAGCACATCATGTCAGCACTAAAAACGATAAAGTTGATTATAACGGAGGCCCGTGCACCATAGAGCTAGAGGAGATCTCATGTGAAGATATACAAAACCGAGTTGCCTGACGCGTGACGGCCCGGCACACCCAGCTGGACGGAGCTCGGAGCAACGGAGGACGCCGTCCTCCGTCCAGGACCAGGTCCTACCACGTACCCCGCGACGCGCGAGGGCCCGAGCCCCGACCCCCGTCAGGCAACTCGGTTTTGTATCTTCACATGAGATATCCTCTCTGGACGCTCCCCCTTGCCCCATGCCCCAAGCCCAACCGACCTGCACTGCTCCAGCCTCCACAGCCAACACCACCCCACCAAGCGCGACCCCAAGCCCAACACGCAAGGTCCAAGCCTCTACGTGTAGCCTCTAGTACGTGGCTCTACGCCTCAAGCATGAAGCCACCACGACCAGCACCACCACCACCGACGTCTACCTGGCAACCTTTCGTGTCTCGTCCCCTCTCGAGTTTTGTGTGTGTGTGGCGAAGTTGTTACGCTCTACCTTATTACCTTTACTTACCTCTATTATTTCGTTTCGATGTAAGTTCGATCGCACATGCACATGACATGCACCAACAACAACACACATGCACAACATGTACATGCGCATGTGCATGTTGTGCATGAATGTGCATGCACATGTAGCATGTGCATGTGCATGTGCATGTTGTTGTCATGTCATGTGCATGTGCATGTGCATGTGCATGTGCATGTGCATGGCATGTGCATGTGCATGTGCATGCACATGATGGTCCGGTTGCCGCCGCGACGAGTCTCCCCACGGCGGGCTCGTATGCCCCGACTCCACTCGCAGAGGCCGAGTCAGCTCGTCTCTCACCTCCTTCGACTCACAGCTGATCGAAATTATAAGGGTCGACTAGGTTTCGAACCGGGGGCCTCCCGCTCGCGGGGCGGCAGCACTCGGCGAAAGAGGCTGGGAGGGAGGAGGGAGCCGGGCGGCGGGCGACCTATTTAGCATACCGGGGGAATTTGACACACACGGACACACACCGGGCCACAAACACAGTCCAAACCGGCCCCGGCGGCCGCCGTGCAGGAGGCCGCCGGGGCGCACCGGAAGTGCCAAGAAAAAGGACGGCACCTCAGAAGGCCATGGGCGCCGAGAGAACATTCCCCCAAGAAGACAAAAATTAAATATTCTTAGCTTCGCCCTTGCCTCCGACGCTTAGAGACAGAACCCAGAGATACATACGTCAAAGGGACTGCCCCCCTCCCCCACCTGCCCTACTTATACAGGATAGCATGCCCCGAGGACGGCGACATTTGGCGGGGGGAACCAGGGAGGGAGGGTCGGTTGTGCTTTTTTTTTTAGCTTCTCGGGGGAATGTTCTCACGGCGACCATGGCCTTTTTCCGAGGTTTCGTGCTGATGACGTCCTTCTTGGCACTTCGGGCGTCGGTGTGTGTGTGTGAATACCCCCGGTAATGTGCTACGGGTATGGGCCGCCGCTTGAACGCTCCCGGTTCAGCCATAATCTATCCAGCCGACGTCGGCTGGGGATCTCTCTGCAATCGAGTGGCCCCCGGTTCGAAATGGCGGGTTGACCCCACTAATTTTTTGTTCACACCTGAGCGGGCTCAATTGTTGCTCTAGGTGCCTCCTACGATTCGAACTCGCGTTCTCAGGCAGATCGCCTGGTGCGTTGTCGTTTTTTGTCATGGGATGCCCCCAAGAAGACAAAGAAAAAAGCCTTCGCACCCCCTCCTTGCGCAGTGTCCCTCATGTGTCGCCGTTATCGGCGCGGGGCACGCTATCCTGTGCAGTCAGGGCAGGGGCGGGGCGCAGTCCCATCTCTCCTGTGTACGGGTGGGTTCTGTCCCGGAGGGGGGCTAAAAGCTAAGAATGTCGACTCACAGCTGAATCCTTCGACGAGCTGAATCCAGCTCCCAGCCTCCCCCCGGGGCCCTCCGGTCCCGGCCTTCCGGCTCGCCGGGATCCGCCGCCCCCTCGCGGCGCTTGCCTTCCCCTCCCCCGGTCCACTCCCCCTGGTACTCCAGCCGCCGACGGGGCGGCGTTGGGTTCCCCAGGGTCCGTGAGGATCCGTGCGGTGACGGCCACGCCGGCGGCGGGGGTGGAGGCGGTGGCGGGGGAGGCGGGCATGGTGGCGGCACGGGCGGTAGTGGTGCCCTCGGGGGTAACCCCTTGACCTACGGCGCCGCGGGCGGCTGCAGGACGTCGAGGTTCCCTCCCTCCTGTAGTATACCCAAGCTGTTTGAGTCCCAACCCTCCGCCTTCAGTGGCAGGACCCCACGGGGATGTCAGGGATACTGCGTAACCCTTCCTAGTGGAGGCGCGCGATTCCGTGACTCTCCGTTATACGCACCAATGTACCCTCGCCGAAGCGCGAAGGTGCATAGGAGTGAATCCGAGTGAAACTAGTGTTGTAGAGATTTCAGGTAGAGCGCCTCTACATCGCTCTACAACGGAGGCTTATCTGGGCGCTTCGTCCCGCGGCGGATGTAGAGCTCTACAGCTCTACAGCGCTCTCTCCAGCTCTACAGCTCTACAGCGCTCTACACTCTATACATCCTCTACACCCTCCCTCAGCGCTCAGGGCCTGCCGTGCACCAGCTCCGAGGGACCGCGCGGTCCGCACCGGCCGCGGCGAGAGTCGCGAACGGCACGCCAGAGGCCCCGCGCGTGCGGTGTTTCGGCTCTCTTCGCGCAAACGGTTGAGGGGGCGGGCGAGGCGGGGCGGGTTAGGCGGCGCGGGGCGGGCGCTCGGGGCGCTCGGTGTGGATGCGCGGCGCGCCCGGCGAGCCAGGCAGGTTTGCAAAGAGATAACATAAAAAAAGAATTCAGATTTTCCACGCTTTGCACCGGCATGCTGGGAGCTGGGTCCAGGCAACGCGAGGAGAGCGACGTTACGCCGAGAGGAGAGAGAAGCGCGAGGGCAAAAGGGAAGGGAAGAGTCGGCGCCGTCGCATCGAGGCCGATGAGAACGATGAGACAGGGGATGGATGGCGCTGCAGGAGAGTGAACAAGGCTAGGGTGGGACGACCGCGAGGTGACATGAAGGTCGCTGCGAGAGTGGGCGAGACGGGGCTGTGCGACGGTCGCGAGAGCTAGGGAGAGGCAGACCTCCAGCAGACCTCGCCCGAGGGCAAACCGTGGGTGGGAGACGGCTCTAGCACCACACACTCCTTTCCCCTGTTTTTGACGACGTTTAGCTTTAAATAATGGGAGAAAAGGGGGGAGGGGCGGGGGTTCTCAGGCCCCTCCCTAAAGGCCCTACGCGCACGAGAGCTCGGAAGCGAGCGAGCTTTGGACGGCGATCGAGGGATGGCGCGGTTCACCCCCTCGTTCACCGAAGCTCTCTCGCCGTGGTTGTAAAATCCATGTGGGGGGGTCTGAGAGGCGGGGCGAGGCGGGGCAGGTGAGGGCCGCAGCGAGGGAGGCGGGGCGGCGGGCGGAGACGGGGGCTCGGTGTGCCCGCCCCAGCGAGTTGCTTAGATCCCCCCTCCCTCTCCACGTCCCTCTCCCGCACCAGGCACAGTGTTCGCTTGGCGGCTCGTGGCGGGGGCGCCAGGCCGTTTCGTTCGTCGTTTCGACACACAGCTATTTTGTGTCGCTGACTCTCTCTCACCACTGTCTACGTAGATAGATCCGCCTCCCCCTCTCGACGCCACTCCATACGTCAAATCCGCATTCTGCGGCCGATTCTGGGTCTCATAAACCTCAAGGTGACTCGGCCAGTCTTGTACTTGCGTTTCGCCACCAAGTAACCGGCCCAAAAGCAGACCAGGAATGCGCCCGCCAAAATCACGCCCACCGCCCATAAAGGAAAGGTCTCAGCGCCGCCGCCGCCATCGGGGGTCGGGCACATCGGAGCTCCCCGACGGGCTCCACCAAAGATGCCGCCAACGTCGCCCGAACCAGAGTCGCCAAAGTCGCCGGAGGGGCAGACGGGGCAAGGCCTATTCGGCGGCGACGGCGGCGGCGGGGGGACCGGCGGCAACGGCGGCGGCAATGGCGGCGGGTAGGAGCATTGTGGAGGGTAGTCCGAGTCGATACATACCGTTGGCAGAGCGGGAAAGGGGCAGGCGTAGTGATTCGTGCCGCCCAGCTCGCAGGCTGACAACTGCAGCTTGTTGAGCTTGTTGAGCTCCTTCGGCACGGAGCCAGAGAGGGCGTTGTGGTCGAGGCCGAGCTCCTTCAGCTGCGAGAGTGCGCCCAGCTCCGAAGGGATGGTCCCCGAGATCTTGTTGTCGTATATGTTGATGTACTCCAGCTGCGAGAGACCGCTGAGCTCCGGCGGTAGCGTGCCAGAGAGGGCATTGATGTGGAGGGCGAGCCTCCGCAGCTGCGAGAGCTTGCCCAGCGCCGGCGGGATGGTCCCAGTCAGCCTCAGATCCACCAGATTCAGCTCGGTGCCCGTGAACGTGCCGGCACACACCGAAGGCTCTGTGCCGCAGATGTCCATCGTCGGCGGTGGCGGCGGGGAGGGTGGCGGGAAGGGTGGGGGTGGGGGTGGGGGGTGTGGCGGCGGCGAGGGTGGAGGCGGCGAGGGCGGAGGCGGCGAGGGTGGAGGAGGGGAGGGTTTCGGGGAGGGTGGCGGCGGAGAGGGTGGTGGCGGCGACGGTGGCGGTGGCGAGGGCGGCGGCGGGGCGGGTGGCGGTGAGGGCGGCGGCGGAGATGGTGGCGGCGGCGAGGGCGGCGGCGGTGCGGGTGGCGGAGAGGGCGGTGGCGGCGAAGGTGGCGGCGGAAAGGGCGGTGGCGAAGGCGGCGGCTTAGGTACCTTACCAGGCGGGTATGGCGGTGGCGAGGGCGGCGGCGGCGACGGCGGCGGCGGCGACGGTGGCGGCGGCGATGGCGGCGGCGGTGGCGGCGAGGGTGGTGGCGGAGGCGGCGACGGCGGCGCCGATGGCGGCGGCGACCGCGGCGGCGGCGATGGCGGAGGAGGCGAGGGCGGTGGAGGCAACGGTGGTGGAGGCGAGGGCGGCAGCGACGGTGGCGGGGGCCAGGGCGGCGGAGGCTAGGTTGGAGGATGCCAGGGCGGCGGGGGCCTAGGCGGTGGAGGCAACGGCGGCCGCGGTGGTGGCGGGGACTAGGGTGGC
>NW_005201381.1:296953-300237 GCF_000372725.1 Emiliania huxleyi CCMP1516 | reverse complement strand
AGAGAGAGAGAGAGAGAGAGAGAGAGAGAGAGGGGGGTGGGGGGGGGAGTAGGAGACGGTGCTTCTCTCACCACGTGCACAGCGTGACGAGCGGGAAGGAGAACGCGGCGGCGGTGTGCAGCCTTGGCAGCCTTGCGGCCGGAAGGGAGAGCATCGCGCCGAGCAGGCAGCCGACCAGCTGCAGCCACGCAGCTCCGAGAAGCGCGCGCTGGAATGGAGGGGTGGGCACCAGCGCCGCCGCACCACCTCGGGCTCGGTCGTGATCATCGACGCGGCCGACAAATTCCGCCCCAAGCAAGCGTCCGTCTCGGGCATAGTGGCACGCCGCAGGCAGCAGGAAGTGCACGTCGGCGCTCAGCAGCGGCAAAGTCGCCCGTCTCTCCTCGCCGTTTGGCCCATCCGACAGGACCACGGGTGACCGCAGCATCAGCGACGACAAGACGGCAATTGCTAAGGGTAAGAATTGGGGTCGAGGGGTGGGCAGCGAGATATGAGACATACGGGAGTTTGAGTTGAGAGAGAGGAAGCTGTTGGGCAGGAGGGCCACACCGGCGCAGCTCGAGACGAGCAGTGCCCGGCTCCGGCAGCGACTCTGCAGCGTGTCACTGACGACAGCGCCTCGCGCTGAGCGGCCTCGGCTGCCGCTGCCTCGACCCCTGCCGCCGCCGCCGCCTCGCGCCCTGCCATTGCCGCGCCCGCTGCCGGCCGAAGCGATTTGTGCGGAGGCCCCAAATCTCAGGTCGGGGAAGCCGTCCGGGGTGTCGATGAGGGTGCACCCGAGGAGGCTGTGCGGCATCTCAGGGTCAAAGCGCCGCGGGACCACCCGCAGCTCCATCAAACCAAAATCGACCTGAGAGGGCAGGAGCGGCGGCGGAAAGGATAGCGGATGCTGCGTGTTGTCCGAGGGCAGGGACAAAAGTGGCGAGAGGAGTGGCCACCGGTGAGATGACGACAAATGTCACAGGCTGCCCCTCCCGGATCTGTGATGGGACGGCGTCGACGGAGTCCGCCGCCCCGATTGATACGATCCCGTCGCCTTGCTGCAAACCCGCTTCCGCGGCCGGTGAGCCCGGCAGCGGAGGCTGCTCCACCCAAGCGAAGGGGGCTGGTGGCATATACACAAATGTGTGCGAGCGGCGTCAGCGTGGCGGCGGGCGCTTTCCAACTCAAAACAAGAAACGCGCGATTTGTTGGGACTCGTTTCCCCTCCTTCTCGCTTAGTGCTTACGGGCATGATCGTAGAGATTCTTCTTTGTACTTTGTGCACTTTCAGAGAGAGATGTTTTTAGCAATACCATGTTTTCAGTTTTGTCACTTTCATGGCCTGTTGATTTTGTTGAGTGATTCTGAGATCAGGTTGGGCGACTGGCAGACATTTCAAAAATTTGGCGCCGCAGGCGCCCGCTGCGTGCCCACCATGGTTGGGCGCGCAGCGAAGAAAATTTTGCGCTCTCGACAGCCTTTTCTAATAGGAAAATGGCCTCTACTCGGCGCCACAGCGGAGTTCGCAAGCCGGACCTGCTGCCTTCCCTTCTACGTACACTTTCAGAATGGAGGCTCAAACGCGGCGCAGGGCTCAGACCAAGTGCAAGTCGATTTGTACCACAAAGTTGGTAGACAGTGCCAAAACCGCGGAACCGAAAATGGCGTTTAATTTCGCGCACCTGCTGTCCGCCGCCTGTGGCGGCGCTCCGCACCGCTTGAGGCGCCTGCGGCGCCCCTGGCGGCGCGCTGTCCGCGCGCCCCTCTGTGGTTTTCGTGGGGGGCTCGGCTCTCGTAAGTCTCGATTTGTACCGGATTTCGACGTTAGTGGCAAAACTGCGGAACCAAAAATGGCGTTTAATTTTGCGCACCTGCTGTCCGCCGCCTGCGGCGGCGCTCCGCGCCGCTTGGGGCGCCTGCGGCGCCGGCGCCCCACTGGCAGGTGGCAGCACGGTGTGTACGGCTGCGGGTGCGCCCGGTACACAACCGGCGCGGCTCTATGGCGTGCTCCGGGGGAGCACGACTACGCAGTCGTGGCTTCCACACGCGAGAGAGTGGCTTCTATATTTACGAAAACATTGGGCGTCCCTAGTGCCGCATCCATAAGAAGTGACGTCACGGTTCCAGGAGCGCCTGGCGGCACAGCTTAGAGTGGCAGCCGAGCGCCGGCCACGACTATCGAGTCGCCGTCGCGGAGCTGAGGGCTGGCCGACGGGTGGCGCGGTCTTCCTCCCAGCGCCACCCATCGGTCAGCCCTCAGATCGATCGATCGGCGCTCAAAGTCGCTTCAGATCCGAGAAAGCTGCTGGCGCCGCTGCCGATCCCAGCCGCGACGCCAGCAGCTTCCTCTGCTCTCCAATGCGCCGAGAAGCGACGCGGCGGTGCTCGGCTCGCCATGCACGATGACGGCTCCGCTGGGTGCTCGTCGGCCGGTCCGGTGGCACCCTATTCGCGCGTCACCTGCCGGCGTCCCGACGACAGCCTCGCGCCGCCGCTGATGGAGGGGCGGTCGGCGCCACTGCCGCCGCGCCGCCGGTGGGAGAGGCACTGGTGGTGGCCTGGGCGGCCCTCCGCCGCCGCTCGGCGCGCCCGGGCAGCGGTGGCAGCCTGCGCCGCCCCCGCTTCGAGCGGGCGCCCCCGCTTCGAGCGGGCGCCCCCCCGCTTCCAGCGGGCGCCCGGGACGGGTTCCCCGCTTCGAGCGGGGAGATGCGGCCTGGGATTCGCTTTCTGAAATGTCTGCCTCCAAAGGGGAAACGACTAACCTGATCTCAGAATCACTCCGCATTCCGCCCCAGCAGAGGCTGCAGCCGATGCGCAAGCTACACCACTGTAAGAATGGTGACTATATAAGCGTGGGTGGGCTTGCTTGCTCCCTCAGCGAGCGGGTTCTTTACCAGGTTGCAACACCTGTTCCGCACACTGCTGTGAACGCTGCTGGTTGCCGCCGGTTGAGCAGCACCCCGTCCCCATCACCCCATCCAGGTTGTTGGTTGCTGCCCCAGGTCCCGCACTATGTAGGTGCACTGCTTCAGCAGCGTACACCTTGATCCTGTACCGTGTTTGTTATATAAACCCCCCCAATGAACACACCAGTGAGGGAGGGCGAGACGATCGAGGGGTCCCGTACCATGCGGAATCGACCCTATCCCACCAGTGCAACAGTGCGGGTGGAATGCCCCGTTCTCAGTGCTTGTTCGGGTACGTGGCTCGCACGTCCCTTCGAGTCGCTGTGTCCCGTCCACGTCGCCCGTCGGTCGGCAAAGCCGACGACCTATGGTGCAATACAGGCCGCTCGTAGGGGA
>NW_005201381.1:253924-296853 GCF_000372725.1 Emiliania huxleyi CCMP1516 | reverse complement strand
CCATAATTTTTTTTTGCAGAGCTCAAAGGGGAAGGGGGTGGAAGCGCAGACCGCCCCGACCGCCCGCCCCGCCCGGCTTTACCCGCCCCGCCTTACCCTTGGCGGGCCCGTAAGGCCCCCCCCCCCCTCCCCCCTCCCTCCCCCCCCCCCCCACCCCACCCTCCGCCTCGCCGCTCTCCGCGCGCAGGCGGCGCTCTGCGCGCTTATGGGCCTGGAGGATGGGCGGTCCGCGAGCGCGGCGGCGTCGCGGCCTCACCGCAGCCGCAATCCGTCCGGCGAGCTGCCTGCGCCGGCCGCTCCCGCGGGGCCATCGTCGAGCAACGGCGGCGCAGCGCTCGCCGCGGGGGGCGCCGCATCATCGTCGTACGAGCGCATCGGGCTCAAATTCCGCGGGCTGAACGACGATGCGCACCGCTGCAACGCGGAGGCGCGCGAGGCGATCGGCGTGCTCGCCGACATGTTTGACCCGCTGGGACCGCTCGAATTGCGCGTCGCGGAGAGCGAGGCGGACGAGCTGGAGGCGCTCAAGCTCTATCGCGACATGAACCACCTCTCGCTCGCGGGCGGCATTACGTGCGAGCAGGTGATCCGGCACGTCGAGTCCACCACGGTGGTGCTCTACTACAAGCACCCAGAGGCGGACGCGCCCATCTGCGTGACCGCCGCTACTTTCTCGCTGCGCCCGCCGTCGACAATGATGTTGCGGCTGCTCGCGACTCACCCGCGCATGACACGCAAGGGCTTCGCGCGCCTGACGGTGCACTTCCTCAAGGAGCTCTGCCGCGCGCTGGGCAAGACGCAGATTCTCGTCTACACGTACCCCTCCTCGGCCAGCTTTTACAAGGCGCAGCACTTTCAGCACACCAACCCGCACCTGCAGCGCGCCGACGCACTGGCGGCGGCGGCGGCGGCGGCGGCCAGCGGCGGCGGCGGCGACGAGGACGGAAGGGCGGACGCGTGCGCGCCGGCAGACGCGGGCGGCGCTTGCTCCTCGGCCGCCCCCCCCGTCGCGCCGGCCCACCAGCTCTCTCGCGAGGAGGCGCGAGAGGCGCGCCGCGTCTACTCGGCACAGGAGAACGAGATGATCTGCCATATCCAGCCGACGCTCGCGCACATGCTGAGCGTCGGCGTGCGGCATGATGGGGTGGGCGCGCACCCATACGCGTGCACGCGGCGGCGCGTCGCTTCAGCGACCGATCAGCCGGCGGCGTCCGCGGGCCCACGCGCCCGCAAGGGCCGCGATCGGCGCTCTGGCGGGCGCGGCGGGAGCGCGGGGACGCGGGGGCCCGCCACGGGGCTGGTGACGGTGGAGCACAGACACGACTTTGGCGAGAGCATAGAGGCGTGGCGCGAGGCCGTCTCCCCCGTCTACCAGACGTCTGACGCCAGCTCCGCTTCGGGGCCCACCTCGCCGCGCCAGGGGGGTGGCCGGGGTGGCGAGGGAGAGCGCGATGGCGACGCGCCACCGCCGCGGCGGAGGCGGCTTTCGCGCGCCGAGTATGAGGTGGAGGACATCCTCGGTGTGCGGTCGCACGACGGGGAGGTTCAGTACCTAATCAAGTGGAAGGGGTGCGCAGCGGCCGGCGCGGCGTCGCGGGTGCCGGGTCTGACCCCCCTCCCCCCTCCTCCCCCCCCCCCAGGTGGGCGACGCACCACAACACCTGGGAGCCGCGCAGCAACCTCAACAATCTGCACGAGGAGATCGAGGCGTTTGAGCGCTCCCTCAGCGACTCGCGCGCGCTCAATGGATGAGGACACTGCTAATTATCATAATCGTTTGTGTTTTCGCACACCCCACTGAGCGCCCTGTTGATTAGATTAGAGACAAGAGAGTAAGGCTGTTGGAAGTCCGTAAGAGTGAGGAGACTTTCGCGTTCTAGTTCTATGCCAAAAGAACCTCAGCTTCCAGGGTCGTCCCGAGATCCTCGCGAGCACCCCGCCCCGACGGCCGCGCCGAGGCCGGGCGCGCGAGAGCGAGAGGGCTGAGGGGGTCGCTCAGGGCACACAGCTCACAGGGGTCAGGGCTCTCGCTCTGCTCAGGGGTGGCAGCGCTGCCGCTGGCACCTCCGCTGGCAGGCTGGCAGAGCTCTCGTCCCTCGACCGCAGCCGCACGCTCCCCGGCCTCCCCGCCGCTGCCAGTCGTGCTCAAACTTTACCGGTATGAGACCGGTATTTGGTGAGATTTTGATTAGTTTTGGAGTGGTATGGTACAGTGGTATGCGAAAGTGGTATGCGGGGGTTTTGATTAGTTGTAGCGGCTGTCGGTGTGGTCCCGGGGGCGAAACCATGCAAAAGTGCGGGTATTAATTACCCAGCCAGGTATACCCGGGTTTTTTCAGGTATACCCGCAAATACCCGGTATTTTGCCGATTTTGCCGATTTTGCCACCAAGAAGGCACTCCGACTCGCTTTGATTTCCGTGAGGCAACTGCTATCCCGCACCACTTTTTGATTAGTACAGCCTTGGGTTTGATTAGCCAAAAACTCCCATACCGGTAAAGTTTGAGCACTGGCCGCTGCCGCTCCCCCCGCCCCGCAGGGCCGCCACGCAGCTCCCAGCTCGCGCTCGTGCGCACCGTGGGGCAGGCCCGGAGGCGCAGCCTGCGCGCAGCCACGCTGCACGAACCCGGCGGGCTGCACGTGTTTTTCTCTCGGACGAATACCAAAAGCAGAGGAGGAAAAATGCGACACCCACGACCCAGCAGAGACCGCGACGTCCGTCGGCCCGGCCCGCACACCTCATATCGACAATACGAGACCCAACACTTCGTTGAGTGAAAGCTGGGCCCATTGGTGTGGGCAAAGGTGAGGTCGCGGCTACCCGCGATGGCGGCGCACACAATGAGCACAACCGAGCTCGCCTATGGGAGGGGGAGCCCTCGCTCTCTCGGGCGTTGATGCGCCCGCGCGCGCTCGCCAGCTCATCTCGCCTTGGGTACGTACTCCTGCCCCTGTTCAAAGGGCGGCGGCGAGGGCGAAATGGGGGACGGTGGCGGCGGAGAGGGCGAGAGTACATCGATGGTGATCAGGGGCAGCTCCTCCACGTTCGCGCCGTAGAAGCTGGACGCCGCCTGCAACGTCGAGGTCGCCGCCTAGAGTAGCCGAACGGATGCTGTGACGGGCGGCCGTGGTCAGGGAAGCGTCTGCGGCCGCGTGGACTGTGGCCCCCACGGACGCGGCGAGGTTGACGGCGGCGCTGGCCGACACAGTGTTGTAGTCGGCGGTCATGATGAGGGATCCGCAGGCAAAGTCGACGTCGCATGTCGCTTCTGTCGATACGTCCGGGGCGACGATGCGCTTCGCGCAAGCGGCGAGGATGACCCGCGAGCGCCATAAGAGGTCCGCGTCCTCACAGGTCATGGGGAACCGCTGCCGAAGGGTCACTTTGCACGCCCCCGTGAGCCTCGGCGGCGACCGAGGCGGCGGCCGAGGCGGTGGCGGTGAGGGAGGCGGCGAGAGTGGAGCGGGCGATGGCGAGGGCGATGGCGGCGGCGGCGGCCGCTGTGGCGACCCGACTGGCACGGCTGGAACGGGTGAGGGGGGCGGCGGCGAGGGGGGCGGCGGCGGCAAGGGCGAGGGCGGCGGCAACGGGGAAGGGGACGGGGGCGGCGAGGGCGAGGGTGGCGGCGGCGGCGGCGGCGGTGGCGGCGGCGGCGGTGGTGATGGTGTCGGTGGTGGTGGCGGCGGCGGCGGTGCCGGCGGTGGCCGAGGCAGCGGTGATGGCGGTTGTGGCGGCGGTGGCGGTGGCATGGGCGAGGGGTTTTCGATGCACGTGGGGGTCCACGAATTGAACCCTGCGGAGCCGGCGAGGTTGGCCCACTCGAGCCACGTGAAATCCTCGCCGTCGCCGACGTGGTGGCAGCCTAGACAAGAGCTATCGCAGCCGGTGGCGTCGCACGACGAGTCGTAGCAGCGAGGGTCGCACCGAGCAGTCGGGCTGGAGCAGCCATCCGCAGAGCTGGCGATGCACTTTTTCATGAAGGGACAGCAGAAGCGGTCGCCGGAGCACTGGTCCGAGTGGAAGCACGTCTCACATTGGCCGCGTGTGCCTGACAGGCTTGCGCCAGAGGCGCAGCTCGGCATCGGAGGCAGAGCCACTGGGGGCGGCGACCGTGGCGATGGTGGTGGCGGCGCGGGAGGCGGTGGTGGTCGCGGTGGCGCGCATCCACACTGTGGAGAGGCGCACTGCCGCACGGGAAAGGTGCAGTAAGTCGCGTACGAGTCGCCGTACGACGGGGTAGGGACGCATCTGCTGCATGGACATGGACCGCACATCTCGTCACCCGCGGGCAGTGGAGGCCAGGGCGGGATGGGCGGAGTGGGCGACGGTGGCGACGGGGACGGTGGCGGCGGCGGCGGGGATGGCGGGATCGGCGGTCGTGGCGATGCAACTTCGTAGAAGGTTCCATCCTGGCGCGCGCACGGGATGTTGGCGAGTGCTTCGACGGTGAACCGCGCGTAGAAGCCAGGTACACCGTCCAAGCAAGTTTGCCCAAAGTTGCTGTGCGCCATTACAAAGTAATTATCGTAGGCCTCCACGTACTGCAGGAAATAGGAGGCGTGGGTGACGCCGACGTACGTGCATTGCGACCCTCTCGTGCCGCGGCCCATCGTACAGCACGTGCCGCCCTCCTCCGAAAGTCGGAATATCGTGTCACCCGATAGGTAGCTATGAATGGCGGGAACAGAGTCACCGATGACCAGGACCTTGCAGCACGGGTCGTCGCAGCCCGTGTAGCCGCTGGGGGGGTCCGGTGGCAGCGGCGGCGATGGGGCCGGCGCCGAGGACGAGAAGGTGACGGGGAGGAAGCCTTGGTCGTCGACGACGCCGACGTCGACCCAGAGTGGGAAACTGCTGCCGTCGGCGGAGACATCGAGCTCTATGGCGTCCATGGGGTAGATCTCGGGCGCTTTCGTGCTCCCCTCTGTCGCTGTGTCGACCATCACCGTTTTGCGAACAAGCCCTCCATTGCCGTAGGTGTAGCTGTACGAGGCCGAGCAAATGTACGCCGCGGACCCTGTCCCGAGGAGCGTGCGGTGCTCAACCCAAAAGAAGCGGCCCTCGACCTCTGAGGCCACGCGGACGCCGACCGGCGCGGACGGGTCAAAGGTTCCCCCCGCGTCGAGCGGCTGTAGGTAGTACGGCCCGCACGGCGCCGAGGAGCAGCCGCCAGGCTCAAGCAGGACAATGGAGCTCTCGTCGACCCACCCGTTGATGAGCTTGGCGGGGAGGGTGAGGTCCGAGTCCGGCGTGCCACCGCCGCCCATTAGCGTCACCGGTGAGCCGTACGCGTTGTAGCCCGAGGGCTCGGCCGCGCCATTGTCCACGAAGGCTGACTCTGCGATGGAGCGGCCCCGAGTGCCTCCCGAGTAGGTGGTGCCGTGATTGAGTCCGAGGTTGTGACCTACGAGCAAGCTTGCATGTATGCTTGCGGTTGGACAAAGACTCCCGGCGGGCGCTGCGGCGTTCGTCTTGGCTGCACCTCGGCTGGGACCTCAAAGTCACCTCGGCTAGATTCGACTACCACCTTCGTCGTCTCTTCTATGTCGCGCGCCAAGCTCGTGGACAAAGGACGGATCGTAGCCGTACGTGTACCGCAGGTTGAGCAGCAGGCCGGGCACGCCGACCCAGCCCAGGCCCGTCCAGCCGAGCGAGCCGCAGCCTGGAAACACCACAGCCCAAAAGTCAAAATCGTCCACGTCGATGCCGTGGGTGTCGCGGACGGCGGCGACGGCTTGAAAGTCGATGGTGCCCGTGTCTGCCTGGTTGGAGTTGTATCTGTTGAGCGTGGCGCTGTGGCAGTCGGCCGACGAGTAGCCTGGAAGCCGGACCGGCTCCGGCACTGTCGCGACGAGCTGAAACTGCCCCCACGACGAGGCCTCAAAGAACGGGTTCGCCCCATGCTGAATCACGGCCTCGAGGTACGCCTTGGTGCTTCCTCCAGCGTTGGCAATGCCGCTGCCCGACGAGCCCTCTATGAAGGCTGCATTGCAGTCGGCATCGTCGCTGCGACAAACCGCCATGATGAGCACCGACTTTGTCCCGAGCGCGTAGTCCTCCACCGCCCGGGAGGATGCGCCACGGGTGAGGGTGGCGGCGTGGCTGAGAAACACAAAGTCATTGTCGATCGCAAATCCGCGCGTTTGCACAGCGAGGACAGTGCCGAGGGTCCACTCGTCGACCGTGCGGAGACGTAGCCGCGGCCAGGGCTCGCCTCCCGGGCCGGGCCCCTGCAGCTGGATGCTAGCGCCGCCGCCCTCCTCGGACACGATGAGAATATCCGCCTCCCCTTTGTACGGCACATCCGTCATGCAGGCGGCCGGCAAGTCGTCCGCGTCGGGCCCGGAGCGGTCGAGCTCGAAGGAGACCCTGGCAGCTTCCGCGTAGAAGGCGCGCCCGAGCCCGACCAGCGCTCGGATCTTGGAGCTCCGGGTTTCGCACCTGCGCGAGGGGCGAGGGGCTAAGGGGCGAGGGGCGAGGGGCGAGGGCTGAGGGGCGAGAGGGGACGCGCATGGGGCAAGGGGCAAGGGGGGCAAGGGGGGCCAGGGGGGCCAGAGGGGTAGGAAGTGCCAGAAGGGCGAGGGTCAAGAGGGGCGAGGGGTGAGGGGCGAGGGGTGAGGGTGATTCCAGAGTCCCGCATATCCAGAGTCCCGCACACCAATGCTCTGTCGGTGGGCCAACGATCATCGGCAGCTCGGCCGTCGCCACCGTGTAGAGAACATCGAGGTTCGCCTCAAACTGCGGTGGCGGCGGCGGGCTGAAGCGGGAGGACGACATGGTGGCGCCCTTGACCTCGCCGACCATCACCATCCAGATGCCGCCACCCTCGTAAAAGATGGACTGTATGGTCGTCATATCGCACATCGCCGCGACGTCGAAGACGCAGCCCTCCCCCCTCCGGGCGGGGCAGTCGAAGAGCTCGTTGCTGGTGCCGGCGTCGACGCGCACCCCAGGGTACTCACACAGCTCCGTGGGGGGTACGTAGCACGACTCGCCGGGAAATGGTGGCTCCTCTGGGCACGTCGCGAGCGGCTTTGGCGGCAGCGGCGACGGAGGCGGCGGTGAGGAGGGCTTGAAGTGTGCCGAGCCTGCGCAGGCGTCCTCGGCACCCTCGCAGCAGTCGCCGGCGGCCACGCACGCCAGGTCGCAGCAGCACGTGGTGTAGCACATTCCACATGCAGCACACCTGCCAACAAAGGGGCGGCGCCTGAAATGGACGCCAGTGCACTCGGGATCGCAGGCGGCGCGCACGTGGTTGAGTGCATCGCCGCCCCCGTTTCGAACTCGTCCTCCGATGCCCACCATGGTGCGTCTCGAGCGACGGGCTCCCCTTTGATCCGAAAGGAGCGCTCAGGCGGGCGATGAATGATCGTCAGCGTGGCGGAGCTCTCTCTGAGGTTTGCCGCGCTCTCGCCGACCCACCCGGCTCGGAGCAATGCGATGCCGGCAATGGCGGCTGGGATGATGAGCCATCTCACGGCCGCTACGACGCGTGGTGCCCGAGGAGGGCCGATCATCGCAGTGGGTGGACGCGCGTGCCGTCTCCAACACATATGCGCCCCCCCCCCCCCCCCCAACCCCTTGAATTCTTCGATTGTGAAATTCTTTGATTTTCTCAGCACTGAGCACTGGGATAGGGTCGATTCCGCATGGCACGGGACCCCATGAACACCCCAGTGCATGCCGTCCGCCACATGGGCTGCCATCGGCAACAAACAAGGCGCAAGCAAGCTCACCGACCGTGGCGGGCGAACGAAAGAGGGGTAAGTAAGTAAAAGGCTTCTTAACGGTAGGGAGGCCAAGGCGGGTGCTGTCGACTAAGCACTATAAAGGGACACTCTTGTCTGTCGACAGCCGAACTTGTGATGGGACACCCTCGGAATCCAACCAACTGCGTACTACTTGGCTAGAACGCTATTGGCATACCGACGGCTAAGGCCGAAATCGTTATTGTTCACACCTCTTGCAGGTGTGAACACACAAAGGATTAGCTGTATCTACTCAGCTGCTCCGCTTATACTTACCTGTGAAGCGTGAACAGCGTCAAGATTTTGACCAGCGTTCCTTTGAACGATACTGCCCACTATGAAAGTTTGTGCAGGTGTGAACAGCAGCTCCTGGCCACGGCGCCGCAGGCGCCTGTTGATAGGTCCAGGTGATAGCCCTGAATAGGCAATGCATACGCCTAGTGGGCCTCGAATCGCCCGACCGCGTCCCGGTGCTCTGTGGTCGGATTTGTGACGCCGCCGCCCCACCGCGCCGCGCCCGCGGCCGGGGGCCCAGCGGGGGCCCTCCGGAGGCCGAGGATGGCCGTGGCGGACCGGGACGAGCTCTGGGAGGTAAAATGTCAGTGAGTATATTGTAGAGACTGACCATGTGCACAATATCTCTCATTCTAGCTAAGCCAGGGGAGGCGATGCCGGGGCCGCGTACGGAGCAGCTCGATGGTGCTTCGCCGGCGTGCGTCCCGGAGCGGCCGGTGCCAGACGGGCGGTCCGTGGGAGGAAATCGGGGGACAACGCCGACACCGCTCTGATTCGACTTTTAGCTTCAAACAAACAAAGACAGTGGCACGCGCCGCGGCCGCGGCGCGTGCCACTGTCAGGCAGGAGCGGATCCGTCAGTTAGTTGTGTTCACGCCACCTCGATCCTGTCGCCGTGTTTGTTATGACCCCCCCCCATGAACACACCAGTGAGGGAGGGCGAGACGATCGAGGGGTCCCGTACCATGCGGAATCGACCCTCTCCAGTCTTTTGCTCAAGTCACAAGTGTTCACGCCGGCTTCGGAGAGAGAGAGATTTTAGAAAACCAAAAACCACGAATTTCTCTTCCGACTTCGTGTCCCCGACAACCTGCACAGACTTTAGGCCTGGACAGTATCGGTGTCAACCACTGCTCTGCAGCAGCTGTGTGTGAGCGCTCTGGCAAAAAACCCTCACTGCGCTGTGCAAGAACCCTCTAGAGCATGCGGCACGTCCTTCGGTGCTGTGTGCGCCGCCGGCTGTTGAGCTCCGCCGCGAGGCGATCACACGCGCTGCAGCCATCCACGTCGGCGGGCCAGCGTGCCGTCGAGACCGCTGGATGGGACGCGGCGGAGCACGCGCGCCTGCTCGAGGCCACGACTCGTGCGCTTGCGCCGGCGGGTGAGCAGAACGTGACGCTGCCGCAGGTGGAGGCGGAGGACCTGTCACGGCTGTACGACGCGCTCACGCAGCCGCTCCCACAGCCCCCGTCACGCGAGGACCGCCTCTCACGCATGGCGGTGGAGGACGCGTCGGCCGATGGCTTCTGGCGGCGGCGCTCGCGCTCGCTCGAGGCTTGCGCCTACCGCGTGCGCTGCCTCGGAGTGCAGGGCGACCTGCCTGGCGCGCACGCTGCCTTCGATGAGATGCAGGCGGCCGGCCTGCGGCCCGACGCCGCCGCCTACGCCGCGCTGGTGGACGCTTGCGCCAAGGGCGGCGATGCCGCCGCGGCGCGCGCAGTGCTGGCCGAGATGAGGCGGGCGGGGGTGGCGCCCAACGCGCCGGTGTGGACGGGGCTGATGCAGGCGCACGTGGCCGCCGGCGACCCGCCCGAGGCTGTCACGGCGGTCCTGCGCGAGATGGAGGCTGTGCCGCCGTCGACGCGCCGGCCGTGAGTGTGAGCAGCGTCTCTTCACGCGCGCCAGCTGTGAGCAGGACGGCGGAGCGGTGGTGGACGTGCCGGCGAACACGGCGGTGGTGCAGGCGTACGTGAGGCACGGCCGGCTGCAGGAGGCGTGGCACGCCTTCGACGAGATGCGACTCAAAGGCCGCCGGACGTGGTCAGATCGCTTAAGTCTGGCACACTGGCACAACCGACAGCGCCGCTCGTTGGTGAGTCTCAGGCAGGCTGCCGGACGCGGTGACGTTCGCGCTGATGATGCACGCGTGCGCCCTGGCTGACCAGCTCGAGCAGGCATTTGCTACCGCCGTCAGTCATAGACTACCCCTCCGCATAGACCTACCCCTCTACCCCACCGCATAGACCTACCCCTCCACCCCACTGCAGACGCGCTCGTGAGCTCTCTCTCCCTCCGCAGGCGGACGGGCTGTGGAACGACATGCTCATGTCGGGCGTCGCGCCGACCCTCGCCGCGCACAACGCGTACATCTCCGCTTGCGCCTCGCGCGCGCGTTCCCTCGCGAGGCGAGCCTTCGCCGAGATGTCGAGACTCGTCGAGATTCGTCGAGATTCGTCAAGATTCGCCCCCCCCCCCCTCCTCGTCCTCCCCCTCGCCGTCGCTCGCCTCGCCTCTCCTCTCTCGCCTCCCCGCCCGCTCTCTCGCCTCCCCTCTCTCCAAGCCCACGCCCCCAGCGCCCCCCACACCCTCCCGCAGGCTGCCGCGCCGCAAGCGCGAGTGGCTGCACAAGCTGTCGGTGGGCGCGGAAAGCGCACGCGCCGCCAAGAGCCGTCCTACGCCGCCCCGAGAGGCCGAGGTGTCTGCATCAGGTGGACACGGACCCGCGCGCGCCCCTCGAGAGAGCGCACCGGCACGTGTCTCGGCTGGCCGACGACGGCCTCGCGCCCGACCGCCACACCTACACCGCGCTGCTGCGGGCGCATGCCGGGTGCGCCCCACAGAGAGGAGACACGGAGACGCGCAGCATGTCTCACAGAGAGACAGACACGCACACACACACACACACACACACACACACACACACACACACACACACACACACACACACACACACACACACACACACACACACACACACACACACAACAGACACACGCACACACAGATGCGCTGCAACACGGTGCAGCTTGCCTGGCTCAGAGACGGCCCACGGCTGCTCGAGGACGCCACCCCTTCGGCAACCGGCGGCGGCGGCGCAGGTGTGGCGACGCGCGAGGCGCGCAGCGGACTCTCACCCGCATGCTCGACGCCGGCGTCGACGCGGCGCCCGCCCACTTCCACCAGCCGCTCCTCGTTTGGCTAGTGAAGATGAGCAAGTCGGCTGGCTGACCCCGCTTAGGCGCCCGCCCACTTCCACCAGCTGCTCGTGAGCTGCATGAGGGCGCAGCGGCTGCAGCCAGCCTCGCTGCAGACCGAGCACACCGCCCTCGCGTTGTCTGTGCCGCCGTCGATGGAGGCAGCGGCGCGCGGCGCCGCCGCCACACAGACCGAGTCGCGACGGGTGACACAGTGGGTGGCGATAGGCGGCCGGGCTTGAGGTCGACGCGCACGCGCTCGACCTCGTCATCGGCGTGCACGCCGCCGGCCTGCGGCTGCACACGACACTTCGGCTGCTCGGTGGACCACTCCTAGACAATTCCTAGACACGGACGCACCCGCACGCTGCGACGCACGCACACTCCCCTCCCCCCTCTCCTCCCCCCTCCCCTCCCCCCTCCCCTCCCCATCCTCTCTCCCTCCCCCCCCCTCCCCCCCCTCCCCCCTCTGCACACCACGCTGCAGCTGCTCGGCTCGCTGCAGCGGCGAGTGTGTGGGCTCCTCCGGGAAGGTGGCCTGCCCGGACGCCTCCTGGACCCCTCCTGGGCCCCTCCTAGGGTCTCTGCACGGCGAGTACGCTCTGCCGCACACGGGCCGCGCGCACGCCTTTGCGCTGCAGCTCTGCGACAAGATACACCGCGCCGGCGAGCCGGGTGCCGCCTCCGTGCTGCGCATGATGGAGGAGGCGGGGCTGCCGCCGTCCGACGAGCAGCGGGCGCTGCCGGCGACCATCGCCGCGCGCAAGTTCACGCCGCACGTCGCGCTGCCGCGTTTGCCCGCGCTGAGCTACTCGGCGCGGCGCGGCGGCTTCGTCCGGCCGGAGGAGGCGGTCTCGCCCGCCACCAAGGCCGCATGGACTCTCACGCGGGCGGGGCGGGCGCAGCACCGCCGCCGGCTCGGCTTGCCCGAGCGGCGGCGAGCGCTGCCCCCTGGCCGCGCTAGCGGCCGCCAACGCTCGCTGCTGGACGGCGGGGACGAAGAGGGGCGCGGGTAGAGCGGCTTTACATATTACAAACCGCCATCGATCTCGTCACAAAGAGCAATGAGGACGGTAGAGAAAATTCAAAGTACGATACGTTAGTTATTACGTGAGTCGACAGTCGTGACGGGCGGGGGCGGAGTTTCCTTGCACACGTGGTTGCACGGCGAAGTGTACGGGGCCACGGCGGACCTCAGCCATCGCCCCAAAACAACGCCTCACACCTCTCCCAAGCGAGGGCGAGCGTCGGCGCGGCGCCCGTTCGGCCGGCGCACGAGTCGCGTGTGGCACTGCGGCACGCCCAATGCTTTGCGGACCACAGCAAGCCGTCGAGCGGCTCCAGGGTCGGCGGCAGCGGGCCGTCCGCCGCCGCAGAGCCGCGCCGCTTTAGCGGGCGTGGCGGCGTCGCCGCCGGGTCGGAGCGGCGGCAGCGGGGGAGGAGGTAGCTGGCGTGCGGCCAGTAGTTGAGTCGGAGCCCGCGCCACGTCTCGGGCGGGACGCGAAGCTCGAGGCGCTCGAAGCAGCAGCTGAGGCCGAGCGGCGCGAGCCGCGCCTGCAGGTAGGCACTGTACGCCACGTGCCTCACCGCGTCGTGCGGCTGGTACATGTTGCAAAATGAGAAGCGCCCCCCCGGTCGCAGCAGCCGCAGCAGCAGGGCGAGAAAGTCCTCGACCGTCTCTTCGTACGTGTCGAAAAACACCCCGTCGAAGGGACCGAGCGACTCGAGCTCCGCCTGCACGTCGGCGGACTGCCACCGCCCTCGCACGACAACGCACCTCTGCTCGCTGCTGCTAGCGCGGCCGCCGCCGCCCTCGCCGCCGCCGCCCACGCCGCCGCCGCCCTTGCAGCGCGTGGCAAACATCGCCGCTCTCCGCTGAACGGATGGGTGAGCCTCACAGATGACGTGCAGCCGCGGGCTGTGTCGGGAGATGGCGGCGTCAACGATGCCCATGCCATGGCCGACGTTCAGGACCTTCCCACGTGACTCGGCGCACACGAAGTCCGCGTGGGCCTCCATGAGCGGAGTCTCCCATCGCATCATGACTGCACACCCGGCGGCGTCGACGAGGCGGTCCTCCGCCATCTCTTCCGTGCCCTGCTCGAGCCATGGCACCGTGGACGCGTCGGGAGGGTAGCGGATGGGAGGTAGGTTGGTCACGGGCGGTAGGTGTGCTTCTGCCATGTGCAAGCTGTGCGTTTCTGGCGAACCGGGCCGCCGGCCGCTGCCAGCACAGGGCGCCTGGGTCTAAATTTAGTGCGTGTGAACTGGTGTGAATGAACTTTAGTGATAGTTAGTGCGGTGTTCGAGTGCGTATATAGTGCGACTTTAGCGCAAATTTAGCGCAAATTTAGCACATATTTAGCACATATTTAGTGTGTTTTATCTCTGATTTGTTTATCTCCAATTTAGCGCCACATTTAGTTAGTTCACTTTATTTAGGTGCGGGCAGCTGCAGTACATTTAGTGTGGGTCCCGCATCTTTAGTGCGGGCACGCAACTTTAGCACGGCTTCCCAGCCACACCACAGCTAGCCAGGGCCGCGTGCTTTGCTCTTTAGATGTGCCGACCGAAGACAAAAGTTCTTAAGTTGCTCTTCACGCAAGGCAAAAACTGAGATTCGAGAGAGCTTGGCGAGAGCTTTGACATGGTGTGCGAGCCGTTTTCTGGCTTCCACGGGAAGGCTATTCCGACATTTCCACCCGGCAGTGGGTCACCCTGACCTCAGCCCGAGCCGGCAGGACCCCCTGAAAAGACAAAAAACCTCTTACGTCCAGCAGACCCTGCTCAGAGCGCGAATGCTCTCGTTGGAGAACGACCACCCGCCGGAGCGGTCGCGAGCAAACATCAGGGCCTCGGCCTCGTACTTGCGAACGGCGTGGAACTTTTGGCGCGTCTTCTCCGAGAGGAGCCGCATCGTGCTGCCGGTGAAGCGGAAGTGGTCAAAGACCGCCTTCAGCTTTAGGTCCATCTTGCAGTGCTTCAGCTCTCCCGTCGCGTCGTCGACGCACGCGAGGTGGTGTGAGCTTGTGGGGCGCATCCGCCTTCCCAGCCGGTCCGTCACCTAGACACGGATTGCTCGCTGTTGGTCACAGAGTGAGGGGAAGGCGCTCTCGCCAGTCGCGTCTGGCTCGTGGCCGGTATCAGCGCGGGCTTCTTGGTCGCAACGCCCACGCCCGCCTCCGAGATGAGGCACGCGGTTACGAGGCAGCGCCGCGGGTAGCTCGCATTCAGCCGCTGTCCGGGCGTGGGCGGGCGCAGCCGCCACGGCAGCGAGACGCGCTCGACCATCGAGCTTAACACCGCGACCTTGTCGCTGCGGCTGGCCTCGGCGAGAGCGCACGGGTAGCGCATGAACTCGTCCGAGTCGGCCCACACCAGGTAGCCGGACGGAGGGAGCGAGCGCAGATACGCCTCGGCCGCCCGCATCTTCAGCGCAGACGACCAGTTCACGGCGAGGTCTGCCGGCACGCCGTACTCACTGAGGAGCTGCCTCGCGGCTCGGGCCTGCTCGGCGCCCACTCCGCCCGTGTGCAGGATCACGCGCGACCGCTGCCGAAAGTCGATGCCCAGCGCCGCGTAGTGCGCGAGCCAGTGCCCGAGCAGATCGTTGGGCGCTACCATGGCAAAGAGGTGGGTGCGGCTCCGGAGTGTGTCGGGCAGCCTTGAGAGGGTACACACCCGCTCGAGCTTGGAGAGGTTGTGGACCAGAGAAGGAGTGTGAGAGTGGTTGACGCATCGGCTGTTGAGCCGATGCCCGCCTCCTTCCGTTGCCGCCCTTGGCACCCTTGGGATGGATGGCGCGTGAGTCGCTGGCGCGGTCCAGCGGCCGAATGCGAAGGCGACGACACCGGTGGATGCAATGAGGACGAGAGTCGCCGCGGGCGTAGACGAATCGCTGCTCATTGAAATGTCAAATAGGCCCTGCTGAATCCCGTGGAGAGCACAGCGGGCGGGCGGGACAGCGGCTTGAAGATGAGGTAATGAGGTAAATGATTTTACGCGCCCTGGCACCCTGAATCAAGAGAGAGTTGTTTGAATCAAAAGACACGGCTACATTCCTGAGACGCGCGAGAGCAGCCTCCTTGAAGGCAATGGGGTCTAGATTTGGAGCGCTCGCCGAAGACGAGTACGACAAAATAGCGCCCGCGATTGCCTGCAGCTGCACGCTCGCTGCCCGCACTGACAGACAGACACCAGCAGAGAGAGACTCCCTTCCGGACAGACAGAAAGAATTTTAGAACCAACTCCTCTCGCACGAGCACTGGGCACGGGACTGGCGCGCACTGGCACTAACACACAGGTAGGTACACCACGGGAGCCGCTTTCCCGAAAGAAAAGAGGAGTTCGCCGGAGGGGTGACGAGTGAACTAAGGGCGTCACGCCCTTAAGTGAACTACAGGTAGTGGGGACGGCAGGTTCGATTGCCATACAGACATGGGTGCGAAACAACGACAAGACCAAGGCACGGACAGAGGAGTGAGAGAAGAATATAGGATGCCCTTTAGGCTGTACAAGCTTTTCCTCTCGCACCCCGTCTCTTTTTCCTTTCCTTTTTTCTCTACAGCACCCTCTCTTTTCCTCTCTATTTTCCTGGGAAAACTCCGTGGAAATCGTCAATTTTGGGGGCTCTGAGCCGAGTCCCCTGAGGCTGTTTTGGGGCCAAAATCAGCAAAATCGGCAAAATACCGGGAATTTTGCGGAGAAAACCCGGGAAATTCGATTTCCTCAATTTTGCCGCAGATTTTGCCCCATTGGGACCAGCTCTCAGACTCAGGGAAACTCGCGAGTTTCCAGAATGGAGCACCAAAACACCCTCTGTTTTCCCTCGAAATTTCCGGAAACGCAAGTGCTGGGGAACCTCTGGAGCACTTGGAGTCTCTGTTTTCCTTTTTGTTTGCCGGAAAAGCTTGTACAGGCCAAGCCTCCTGCCTGTGCTGCTGTATGTCTGATGATACCGCCGTGTTTCGAGGTAGGGCAGGCGTTCCGGGACGCGAGTTCCCCCGGCTTACCTTGGGCACTATTTTCGATCTTTTTCGTGGGGTTCACGGACTCGGGGCGGCGGGGGCTAGTTGGTTCACGGTTCACGGTTCACGATTCCGGCGTGAACTGACTGAGAGGCCTGGTGGAGGTGTGGCTACGTGACCCAGAAAAGGCCAGAGTCCAGAGCAATTTTAAAATTCTTGTTTTTTGTTTCCTCCCTCCGTTTGATGTTTGGGGACGCACGGTTGCTGAGAGCCGAACATGACGAGCCGAACATGACGAGCGCGTTGGCGACAGGGCCCTCGCGCGCGGCGCAGCCTGGCAGGCCCGAAGATGACAGCGCGTTGCGAGGGACGCGAGTCATCATCATCGCGTCGCGCAGGTCGTTCCTATTCCGCTTGCCGTAGGACGCAAGAGATGCAAACCATCTTGCCTCATGCTGCAGGCGCTCCTCTTCCACGTCCCTATCCCTCCAACTAGAGGCCAGGCTGCGCTGCGCCGCCTCTGCCGGCGAGCTGCAGCAGGCGTTCGACTGGCCGCGCATCCACGGCAGCGGCAGCCGCTGCAAGGCCGACCCCAACCTTACCCGCTGCCAGAGCTTCAACCTCGGCTTTGCCTCTCGCCGTCGGTTCCTCTTCGTCCGACAAGCCAATCATCGTCCGCGACACGTCCCACAGGCGCGCCGGACCCAAGCCTGACCATCGAGGTTTTGACCCGGGCGCTCCACCGGCAGGAGCGCATTGGCCACATATCGGCTAGATCTCGACCATAATTCGGCTACACCTCGGCTACACCTCGGCTGTAGGAGTGGATCCCATTGCTGGAGCGGCTCGGCGGCAGCGTCTGCCGAGTGCGGCGGAAGAGGCCTGGTTGTCGGCCCGCTGACCCGTGCGTGCTAATCCTCAAGCTCTTCGACAATCACGTGCGCAGACGCCCCCAGCCACCCCCAAGGCACTTCGCCGACGCCCCACCTCTTCACAGGCCCACACGCGCCCCCAGGTGCGCGGGCCGCCCCAGGCGAAGCTGGCCGGGCTGAGCACCCTGTTTCGCCACCGTCGCGTCTCGACGGTCGTCCTCGAGCGCGAGATGGCCGAGGAGGAGCGCTCGCGCGACTCCTCCGCAAGGACTCCCGGCGTGAGCAGAGTCTCTTCACACCGATGTGCGATAATAGGAGTGCTCGCTCAACTATTCGCTGCTCACTGACGACTACAGCTTCAGCCCATCGGTGCGAACAGCGAGGGGGTTCGGCTCCGTGCGAGCCTACCGCGACTTCCACTCGAAATGCTCCGCAGTCCCTTCCGCCGGATTCGCCGCGGCGCATGCCGCCTGGTTCTCGCTCGTGCGGCGCGCGCTCGGCTCCATGCCGCGCACTGAGGCACCGCACCCACGATTGCGCACCCCGAGTCGAAACTCGGGACGGATTTTCGAAGCATCGTTGAACAGGTCACCTTTGGCGAGGCGACCAATGCGACGTCGCTGCGCCTCGCCATCGACGCTTTTGCGCGCCGCGCCGGGTTGCGGCTTGTGGGCTAGCTCAAGAAAAAATCTTTTTTGCACGGGCTGTAAAATTCTTTTTTGCGCAGGATTCCTTTCTCACTCTCCCCCGGAATCGATTTTGGTCCAGGCCTGGCGAGGTACTTCCAGCCTGCTGACTGTCAATGTCCCACCCCGCCACCCCCCTGCGCGCGGGCCTTCTAGGCCCGCGGGTAGTCTCACCCCATCCCCAGGGCCTCCAGGGCTCGTATTTTCTTCTCAATAACAAGGCTGTGATCCTGCGCCATAGCAGGTATTTTCTTCTCAATAACAAGGCTGTGAAAACAGCTGACGCAGTCTCGCTCGGCCAGACTAAAACCCCGAGAGGCGTGGGAGTACCTCGCCAGGTCCAGGCCAGGCAGGCAGCTCCCAACCGCGATATGCTTCTCTTCCCTGGCTTCGCGAACTCCTTCCACGTTGTGGCGACGCCGCGTGGCGCTCTGCGCGTCGCTCCCGTCACCATGGCGGACGTGCTGGTCATCCAAAACAAGGGCGGCGGCCACGGCGAGATCGGGTTCCACCTCGCTCAGCACCTCGTCTCTCGCGGCGATGCCGTCACAATTCTCCACGAGGGCGACGGCCCGAACCCAAAGGAGGCGCACCGTGCCTACGGAGAGCTGCCGTCGGACGTCAAGGTGATATGGGGCGGCGATCTCTCTGAGGCGGCAGCGTGCCTCGCCAAGCTGGAAGGCGCGTCGTTCAGCGCGGTGGTCGACAATTGGTCCAAGTCGCCCGAGGCGATCGCCCCGTACGCAACAGCGGCCAAGGCCTGGGGTGTGAGCAACTACGCCTACGTGTCGTCTGCGGGCATGTACACGCCCGACAAGGGCACATCTCCACGCGCAAGCCGGAGGTGTGGGCCACGGCGTGTGCGGCTTCACGGCTCACGGCGTGAATAGGCGACTATGGGGCGGTGGGCGAGGAGTGCGCGGTCAAGAGCTCGGGCCAGCGGCAGGCCGAGGAGAAGATCGCAGAGATGGGCCTCCCCTTCTCCTACT
Source organism: Emiliania huxleyi CCMP1516 (assembly GCF_000372725.1). NCBI lineage: Eukaryota > Haptophyta > Isochrysidales > Noelaerhabdaceae > Emiliania > Emiliania huxleyi. The sequence goes on along the minus strand of NW_005201381.1, from coordinate 278,381 downwards.
TCCGGCCGCAACCTCAGGGAGGCGCGCGGCAAGCTGTGAACAGCGTCTCTTCACAGCTCAGCGTGTGAACAGGCCGCAGTATATCTACGGCCCCGCGCAGGGCAAGAGCTACCTGGCCTTCTTCTTTGACCGGATCACCCGCGGACGGCCGGTGCTCGAGATCTAGCCGGAGGTCTGGCCGAGGCCGTGCTTCGACTCGAGATACGTCCGTGCAGGTGCCGGTGCCGAATGGCGGCGACCAGCTTGTGACCATGACGCACGCCGCCGACAACGCCGCCATGGTCGCTGCCGCCGTCGGGAACGAGGTGGTGGCCGTCGGCGAGATTGGCCGAGATTGGCCGAGATTGGGATTGGCCGAGATTGGCCGAAATGGGCCGAGGTTGGCCGAGGCTGCCCGAGGCTGCCCGAGGCTGCCCGAGGCTGCCCGAGGCTGTCCCGAGGTTGTCCCGAGGTTGTCACGACCGTCTCCGCTGCTGCTCCACGCCAAGGCGGCCGTCGGCGAGGCGTTCAACTGCGCGACGCCCTCCCTCGTGACGTGCGACTCGCTCGTCCGGCTCTTCACAGCGAGGACGGCGTCTCTTCACAGGCCGAGCCGCGAGTGAGTAGGTACGACGACCTCGTCCGGCTCTGCGCGGGCGCGGCGGGCAAGGAATGTGAGATCGCACACTACGACCCCGCGGGCTTCGACAAGCCCGACGGGTTCAAGTACAAGTTTCCGTTCCGCGACACACCCTTCTACGTCTCGGCGGACAAGGCTCACCAACGCGCACTGGGCCTTGCACTTTTAATGCCGCGGGGTTCCTGTCGTCTAGACGTGGAGTCGCGAGGGCTGCCTGGCCCTTGCCCCACCACCTTGTGTGTGTGGAGAAGCTTACCTGACCGTACCTGACCTTACAAGGCGAGCCGGCTGCTCGGCTTCTCGCCCGCGCATAGCATCGCCGACGACATCTCGTGGTGCTCGGCCGGAACACGGCCAGGGGCACCCCAAAGGTCACGCGCAGGACTTGTCCGAGATGCGCCGCGCGTAGGTATTACAGCGAGCAGTACGTGGCCAAGGGCGGGCTCGACAAGGAGCTCGACTTTGCAGAGGACGACGTCGTGCTCGGGAGGGTGCCGGCGTGATATACGGCGCCGCGAGCCGCATGCGTGGGAGGGGGACGGTCCTCAGGGGGGTGGAGGGTGTGAAGTGTTCGCAGACACCGACACGCGAACCCCACAGTGCGCCACTGTCAGTGGCGGACAGCGACAGGCGGAGTGGCGGATAGACTAACGATAGAAACTCTGCGCGGTTCGCTACATCGGTAATCGAATACTGTAAATCCACACACGCCACACTTCCAAGCCGCACCCCCAGGTCCCAGGTGTGGCCACCTCTGCGCCCCGCTCGCGCAAGAGGTCCTTGTGGCGTGTGCACGGCGAGGGATCGGGTTTAGCTACGGCGGCTCAGTGAAATCCGATGCTCAGTGAAATCCTCCGATGATCCCAGTTTTTGGTGCTGTCTCCGCCTACTGCACGGAGCAGCCACCACCCGTCAAAAGCTGCACCCAGGAGCAGCCATTCCCGCCTGCCTTCCAAGACTTCACGCAGCCTTTCGGATTTCTCGTCACAGCCGCTCCCGGGATATGCAAGAGCCGCCACAGGCGTCGTTGGCGCACGTGCTGAGTGGCAGCTGCGCTGGAAATAAGGAAGAGGCGCGTTACTTCATGCGGAAGCTTGACAAACACACGGCGAGACCGATAAAGCTCTTCATCTCGGCCTCGCTTCGGTCGCAGCTGACAAAGACCACGGCAAAATCGGCGCTGTGCGCCGCGCGAAGCTTGGAAAGCTCCGGCGAGAACTTGCGGCATGGGGGGCACCAGCTTGCGGAGAAGTACAGGCCAACGATCTTGCCACCGAGCGCTCCGGCGCTTTGCTGGACCCCAGCGTCGTCCTTGAGGATCGTCGTCGAATAATCGTCGCCGAAAAGCAACGGCAAGACAGCTCCCGCTGGCTTCGACGGCTGCTCCAAATCTGTTGCCTGCGGCACGATGCAGCAGACGCCGTCCGCATCGCAAACCGCGGCGGCAGACTGGTCGCTCGCACTTGCCGCCATCCCGGCAACTCGAACTAAATGGGCCAACTCTGCTTGAAAGAATTTAAAGACTACCTCGCACGACACGGCACGGGCAGCGCGCACTCATTTAAAGAATTTTATTTGCTTTGATTCAGAATTTTTCCCTCGCACGCATTCAGAAAAAACGTGGAAAGAAACCACACCTATCGATTTCCGCAAAAATCTAAGTAAGAAACCACGGCGCGGCGCAGGCGCGGCCCCGAGAAAAGTCCAGACACGAGTGTGAACGGGAGCCCCAGCTCAAACTTTCTCTTCGCCTGCGGCGCGCGCACTTGTCACTTTCTTTCCAAGTTGCAAGTAGTCTTGCGGTGTTCTGAGTCTGAAGACTGAACTGAGTGGAGTGGATGGAGGCGTGTGTGTGCGTCTTCCCGTCATCCAGAGAGCAAACTCGGCGGCAGACTCTGGCACCGCCCTCGCGCCTCGGCCTCGCGGACCGCATCTCGTACCTTGAGCCTAAAATCCTTCGATCGGGCCGGCTCTGGCTTGAGTGCCGGCCGGAGCTAAGAAACCACGGCGTCGGGTGGATGAGGGCTGTGGAAAGGCCTAGAAACGGCGGCGTGCCGCGGAATCCTGTTTGAGCACTTGAGCACTGGATAGGGTCGATTCCGCATGGTACGGGACCCCTCGATCGTCTCGCCCTCCCTCACTGATGTGTTCATTGGGGGGGCGTCATAACAAACACGGTACAGGATCGAGGTGCACGCTTGCCGAAGCAGTGTCGTCCCCCCTCTCCCCGACGGCGATGGCGGTGTGACCGATCGAGCTACAAGAGGAGCTTGTTCGGCATGATCGGGGTGAGCCGAGCAACTCCTCACTTCCTCAATGGGTGAGCTTCAGATCTCAGGCAAACCTTCCCCCTCACCTTCGGCTCATGTGGATTCGAACCACCGCCGGGATGGAAGCTTCCTGCTTCCATCTTGAGAGACAGCGCCGCCTTTCACCTGTATCAGAGCATCGGGGGTCGTGTGGTGCTGTGTGTGCTTCCGTTGTGTGGAGGAGGAGGCAGAGAGGAAAGGGGGGGGGGGAGGGGGGCGGGCGGTCTTGGCCGGGCGGTAGAATTTTCATAGCAACTTGTGGACGTTACGACACGTGTGCGTTGCCAGACTCACTCAGCCCTCCCTTCCCTTCAGCGTTTTGAATCGCCGCCCCCCTTTGCTGTGCACACCCCGCTTCTTCCCCCCGCGGAGGCACCGCCGGCCGCCCCCCCCCGATCCCCCATCTCCCCAACCACGCCCCCCTCCTCCCCACCCTCCACCCCCACCGCCTCCTCCTCTGTCGGATCCCACCCCCTCTTCCTCCCCCGCTCCCCACCGCCCCCCTCCCCCTCCTCGCCCACGCCCCCCCCCCTCTCCGCCATCCCCCTCCCCGTCCCGCGCCCCGAGCCCGGGCGCCTCCTCTCCGCACCCCGCACACAGCACCCCCCCATTCGCGGAGAGCACCCCGTCCTCTTCATGCAGCCCCGGGCTGTCCCGTCCATAGGCGTGCCGGAGGTAGAAGGTCGCCAGCACCCCATGCGGGCCGCCGTTTCCACCGAGTTAGCCCTGGGCCCCCGAGGACCCCTCGGCTTGCCCTTATCAGAGCGCGGCTTCCTCTTGCTGGAGGTGGCCTCGAGCTGCGCCGCTTCGGCCAGGATCCCCTTCTTCAGCAGATCGCCGTGACAGGACTCAACCCTTCCCGCGCATAGGAGCACAAGATCCGTGCCGTCTCGAACCTTCTGTGCCAGTTCGCGAAGCGCCGCCGACTCCTGTTTTCTTAATGCCCGCAACCCACTGCACCACAAAGCTCCCTGCCCTCCCTCCCTTGGGTTGTAACTGGCGCGCACTGCCACTGGCACTACAGGCATAAAGAGTCTGAAATACATTTTCCCCTGTTCCCTGCGGCCCTGGGGATAGGTAGGTCTCCTGCCGGCGCCATCCGTGTCTCCCAGCGGAGGCATCGCGTTTCGAGCCACAACGGACTGCGCGATCCGCTTTTCCGCTTTTCGGACCGAGGCTGGTCGAGAGGAAGAGGCTGCCGTGCGAGCCGGCAGCTGGCTGGCTCGTCGTGGACTGCCGCCGGCGTCTTTTCCGGCTTTTTCTCTGATAGTACGGTCGGTACTTTCGTTTACCCACACCAACTAAGCGAGTAGCCGCGCATGAGTAGGGAGACCGTGTGTGGTGTCTTCGCGGCCTAGATAGAGAGAGCACCCTCTTGTCGACTCTTATTACTCTATATTCCGGATTTTAGCCCTCCTGTCGAATTCCCTGTCGCTCTGGTGAGCCTTACCAGAGCGAGGAGCCGAGGACCAAGGCGCGTTGTGAAGACCAAAGCATTAGTGTCTGTAGGAATTCCATGTTGTGATGTTAGAGGACTTCCGGAGGTGCGACTGGACTGGCTTCACTGATCTCACATGCACGCCGCGTCGGTCTTCGGCCGCCGGCTTCTGCTCGCGGCATCTCTCGCGGCCCGCCCTGCGATGCGGCCAACTCCAGCGGCGGTGGCGGCAACGCCGGCGCTCGAGTTCTCCACGTCGTCGAATGGTCTGCAGTGGGCGGACGCAAAGGTCGGCAGCGGCACGGCGCCGCAGGCGCCGTGCCGCGTCGTGATCGATTACGTCATGTCTACGACGGGTGCGAGGTACGGCGCCAAGATCGATTCGACAGCCGAGAGGCAGCAGCCGTATGCGTGGGCGCTTGGCGACGGCTCGACCATCCCGGGCCTCGAGCAGGCGGTCGCGGGCGGCGGCGGCGTGCCGCCGATGTTGCCAGGCGGCGTCCGGCGCGCCATCATCCCCTCCTCTCTCGCGTACGAGGGACTCGCTCGCCCGCTGCCGGGGCTGCAGTACCAAGAGTGCGGCGGCGGCTTTGGGCCCATCCCTCCGCGGGAGGTGCGGCCGGGCGACATGGGTGAGGGCGCGTTCCAGCGCTTCAAAAACATCTACTGCAACGCGAACCGGCCATACCAGCCCGACCTCGTGATGGACATCAAGCTGTACGGGAAGCGATAGCGCACGGCTGTGATCTGTGCGAAGGGTACGATATGCCATCGCACATCCCTACACACTACTATACTTCAGGTATAGCCTAAATAAATAAATAACACGGACCACACCTCGCTCTACTGGGAGATGGGTAAAAAGGAGCAAGTCCCCGCCCTGCGGTCTTTGTGCAGGCTTCTGTGTGGGTGTGGTCGGCGACTATATTATATGTAGCAGCCGCTCCCGCCCGGGGCGCCCCGCGCCCGTTTTCGTCGTGTTTCGGCGGTTAGGCTGTATATACTTTTCCTCTCGGTCTCGCACCCCGTCTCTTTTCCTTTCGTTTTTTCTCTACAGCACCCTCTCTTTCCCTCTCTATTTTCCCGGGGAAACCATCAAATTTTCCGGGCTCTGAGCCGAGTCTGAGGCTGGTTTGCCGTTTCGTTTGGGCCCAAAATCAGCCAAATCGGCAAAATGCCGGGTATTTTGCGGGTATACCTGCGGAAAAACCCGGGTATACCTGGAAAAAGCCCGGGATGTTGCCGGTTTCCTCGATTTTGCCTCAGATTTTGCCCCAGACCAGCTCTCAGACTCAGGGAAACTCGCGAGTTTCCAGAATGGAGCACCAAACACCCTCTGTTTTCCCTGGAAATTCCCGGAAACGCAAAGTGCTGGGGGCCCTCTGTTTTCCTTTTTGTTTGCCGGAAAAGTATATACAGGCCAATGTTTCGGTTTTGAGAGAGATTCTCTTCGGTTTTGTGCTCTTTGGAGCACTTGGAGCACTTGGAGTGCAGTCGGCAGCCTCACATCCAGGGCCGGGGAGCTCAGAAGCGCACCCAGCGGGCCGGATGATCGGGATCGGGCTACGGGCTAGAGAGCCCTGACCCCTAGCTAGGGGGGGTGCGCATTCGCAGGGCAAGGGCCTTAAAGTAAACACGGGTCTCCGAGGGTTAGCTCCGCGCTCCAGGTTTCCCCTAGCAGCAGAACGCCCCCTCTACTCGGAGCTATTTTCTTTCTTTTTTCTACTCGGAGCCAGTGATACGAGAATACGCACATGTTACGAGAATACACCCTGCCCCCACGAAGTACCTGTACTACTCGACGATAATACAAGAATACGCAGCTTGGAAGTTGCAGACGCCTATAAAGAAAAAAAAACAGCAAGCTAAATTTCGGCGGCTAAAAAGGAAAGGACCGGCGCTTTTGATCGGCAAAGCAAAGTTGGAGTAACGGCGACCGCGTCGCCACAATGCCAGTCGCCTGTCGAGCAGCCTTGGCGGCGCGCATGCGCCGCAGGGTTGACCGACAGCCGCGCGCCTCGAGCCTCTCGCTCCTCTCGCGGCACGACGCGCCCCGCGCGCCGGTCAGCGCAGCAGGAGTATTGCGACATGCTGCACAACGCCAGGGACAGCACTGAGAAGCTGGCGCCAGTCGCCCACCAGCATGTCTCAGCACCGGGTGAGGGAGCATGCTGCGCACGCTGATGCAGCACGAGGTCACCACCAATCAGGCCCTCACGCCACTGCACGGCCGCCCTCGAGCACCAGCAGCCGCGCTGCGCCATGCTCAAGCTCAGGAGGCCACCCTGCTTCTCGCAGCTTTGTGCAGCGCAGCGAGCGAGCAGCGCCGCACCAGGCGGACCCATGGCATGCTCAGCCAGCCGTGAGGCGGAGGCAGGCCGAGTGAGCGCGAGCCGCGCGGGAGGCCATGCGCCGCGCACCGGCGAGCGAGCGGCACGAAAGAGTGCAAGTCGCGCATGCTTGTGCGTAACGGACTTCTTTGAAGACCAACCGTTTCGGTTTTGTCGCATTGTGGGCCCGCGCACTGAAGAGTAGTACTGTCGTTTTGTTGGTCCAATCTGAGGACAAACACAACTCTCTATATTGCGAGGAAATTGAGCTTCCGTGGTGCGATCCTGGCCTCCACCATCTTTCGATATTGCTCGCACACTCACCCACTCGTGCGCGCTCTGACACATAGGGAGGTGCCCGTTGTTGTGCCTTAAGAGCGGGCACAAAAATGTGAAGAGCTCGATGGGGAGCGAGAACGGTCAGAGGAGCTCAGCGAGGACCGAGGTTTCGGAAGTCCGCCATCATGCGGTCAGTTTCCCCCCAGGTTTGACTGCGTAGGTCGCGGAACTCGTTAAGTACTCCTAGCCTTTCTCGGCCTTCGTGTGCATATCGGCTGCTCCGCGGCACGGGCAGTCTCGTCCGGAGCAAATCTACGATTTTTATAGGCAGGTGAGGAGAAATTTTTTTTGCGCAAGAGTTCCGCCGCGATGGGCGACCTGTACGGGTTGCGGAACGCGCTCTACCTGGGCAACTACCAGCAGGCGGTCAGCGAGGCGATGAGCCTCGGCGCGAGCACCGAGCGCGACTTTTTCATGTACCGCGCGCTCATCGAGCAGGGGCAGCACCGGGTGGTGATGGACGAGGTGGGGGCGCAGGCGCCGGTCGCGCTGCAGGCGGTCAAGATGCTCGCGTCGTACCTATCGGGCGTCTCCAAGGAGGCGGTGGTAGCGCAGCTCAAGGAGTGGCTGACGGACGCGACCGCGCAGGACAACTGGCAGTTGATCCTCGTGGCGGCGACGGTGTTCCTGCACGAGAGGGACCACAAGGAGGCGCTCAAGATTTCACACCAGTCCACGCAGATCGACGTGATGGCCCTCGTCGTCCAGATCTACCTACAAATGGACCGCCCCGACCTCGCGCGCAAGCTGGCGCGCGCTGCCCGCCCCGCCTCGCCGCCCTCCTCCGCGCCCTGCGCCAAAGAGGCCACATGCCGTTCGACCCCCTCCCCCGTCCTTGACCCGCCCTTACCCCTCCGCCCAGTGACCCCGCCGGGCCACCGACCCCCCCCCCCGCCCCGCCCCGCCCCGCAGGTCAAGTCGATGCAGGAGCAGTACGACGACGACACGCTGACAAAGCTCTCGCACACGTGTACGACCCCCTTGACCTCGAACCTTTTAGGGAACATTCTAGGAAGCTCCCCATAGGCTCTCGCACGCGTGGACGAGCCTGTGCGAGTCGGGAGGCGAGACGGCGCAGGATGCGCTGTACGAGTTCCAGGAGCTGGGCGAGAAGTACCACATGTCGCTCATGCTGCTCAACGCGATGGCCTCGTGCAACATGCACATGGGCCGCTTTGACGAGGCCGAGAGGCTGCTGCAGGAGGCGCTGTCGCAGTCGCCGAACGACACGACCTCGCTCATCAACCTGGTGGTCTGCCTCAACCAGCTGCAGAAGCCGGCGGAGGTGATCGGGCGGTACACCTCCCAGCTCAAGATCTCCGCACCCGCACACCCGTGGGTCGCGAAGTACGGCGAGCTCGAGACGAGCTTTGACCGGTGCGCCAACCAGCTGAGCAAAGAGTGAGCGCGGCCCCAGGAGTCGGGAGCGGGGCGACAGATCACGAACCGCTCTGGCCGCGTGCCGGTCTGCGAGAGTGTCTAGAGAGGGCTGTGGTAGGAATCTGTGGGCTATGGCCTGGCCAATTCGGCAATTGTGCTATGGTGCACAAGCCTCGCTGCTGACAGGCGGTTCGTGAGTGAAATTTCAAACTTTCACTTTCACATGTGAATTCATGAGCGATGAAGTAAATGAGATCAAGCTCTGGACGCCCCTCCTCAAGACCTCCTCGACGGGCGTTGGCAACGCCTCGAGTGGCGGCACGCCCGCCTCCGTCGGCCACTCCTACGCCTTCGGCAACACCGAGGAGAAGGCCCGCCGCCTGAACATGGGCTGCAAGGCGCGCGGGCAGCCCAGCCAACCCTTCTCCCACAAGACCGGCCACGGCTACGTCAAGGCGCATCGCGGTTTCTACCACGACGCGATCTTTGTGAGAGAGAGATTTTTAGCAATACCAAACAAATCTAACACTCACACGTCATTTATCTTTGTCAAGCGCAACAACTTCAACCTGCTGCTCCACGAGACGTTCGGCGGCGGCTTCTCGCCCACCGCCGTTCTCAAGCTGCGCCGCCTCGCGCGCAAAGTCGCGCGCGGCAGCGTTGACCGCACGGCCTACTCGCCCAAGTACTCGCTCTCTTTTATGTCCCACCATGCAGAGCGCATCTCTCTCTCTGTTGTGCGAGGCGTGAACCGCGCCATTCGCTCTCACCTGGCAACCCTGTCTGCACGTCTCGCGCGCGCGTGAACAGGGCTCCAGGCCCCAAATTACGTGTGAGTGTTAGAGTTGTTTGGTATTGCTAAAAAAAAAGAACTGAGAGAGAGAACTTCACATGATCATGAAACAGTATTAGGAATTCCTACGTTGTTACAGTTTTTCGGCCGCCCCCGTTTCACTGAAGGAATTTCACAAGTTTGCAAAAGTGCAAATAGAGCAAAGACCAAAGAAGACTTTGCCAAAGTACACCAAACGCGGTGAAAGCGAGGAAGTACGTGGCTGGGAGCTCACAGCGATTGTAGGAAATGAAGGGAACAAATCACGGTCGCGGCCTTCCGACTCACTCGCGCCTCCGCCTCGTCACTGGCACTATTGTAGCCCTGACCGGTGCGCGTGTGGAGTTGAAGTTCCGGAGTGTAAAATTCGAACGCGTTCTCTCACGGTGACCAAAAAATGTCCGCCTCAGAGGCACCTCCGGAGGCAGGCCGCCGCACGCCGGCGATACAGCTCCAGCTGTCGAGCTGACCCGCAGCTCCTCTCAGAGCGGGAACTGTGACGAAAGTTGACTGAGGGGCAGGCGGTTGTCAGGAATCATCATACGGATCACATGGTGGCTCTCTCATGACGGAAGACCGCCCGACCACTCCTGGGTGGCACTGCCCCGGTGTCGCTCGACGTCCTGTCGACAGCGTCCCGACAGCGACACAGACCATGTGGGACGCGTCGAGTATCGACCTCTAGCTCTACTGCTTACCCAGCCTTCGAGTGTATCCTGACTGTGGTCCCACTCTCCCACACCCACTGTGGTGTCCACCTCAGAGACCGCAGGAGGTCTCATGAGGGTCGATGGGACTGCCAACCCCACAATGCCTAAAGACCCAGCCCAGTCATCAGATGGAGAGCCCACAGTAAACTGTTAGCCGTAACTACCGTGGCGTAGTGTGTCTCTAGTGACCGTTAGTGAGAGGGGGGAGGTGCAGGGGAAAAGGCGCGCGGAATCCGCTCAGACTCGGCAACAGCGCAGTGGCGCTTTTGTGCACATGCTTTTTGAGAGTTTTGAGTGATGTGAGAGGAGTGTGACAGTCTCTCACGGAGCAAGGTGACCTTCGCCGAGGGTGTCTCAGAGGTGTCTCTCTCAATGTGTCTCAATCCTTCAGAGCATCACACCACAAAACACACACACGTCTCTCTTTTACGATAAGAGGTGCCTGTGCCGTTGCGCGTTGGTTTGCGCCAATCTTGAGACAAAGTGAGACTGTGGCTTGGACGAAAGACAATCACACCTCTCTCAGAAACAGCCGCAGAGCCGGGACCGGCCAAGGCGAGGATGGCGCCGCTAGCCGCCTCCGCCAAAGGCATTGCGCAGCTTCCAATAGAGGAGGACCGCGGCGATGAGGGCGAGCACGGCGGCGGTGCCGATGAGGCAGCGCCTACAGGGGCGCGGGTCACCGGTGGTGGTGGAATTTAAGAGCTGCGAGAGCGATGAGGGAGGGAGGAGCGCCACGCGCCTACGCCGCGCCAGCCGCGCAAAGAGGTCGCTGATGGTCTGCTTCGTGCGGCCCAGCTCGTGGTCCGCGGCCTCGAGGCCTGGGGTGGTGGAGGGGTGGACAGGTCGAGGGGTGTGGGAGTGGAGCCGTGGCTGGCTGGCCGCAGCAAGGCTCAAGCTGCCGCACCGTCCGCAGCGCCGAGGAGCTGCTGCCGCTGGTCACCGAGCGTGCCGAGGACGTGGGCGCCGACACGCTCCGTGCGCTCGGCCGTGAGCTTTGCGCGGCTCAACGCCTCCTCGGCGTCCTGGTAACTGGTGGTTAGCGTGTCTCCGCTCATTACCGCGAGCCGGCCGCCGGCGCAAAACCGGGCAAACGAACAAGAGTTTTTTTCGTGAGGGGGCCACTAGCGATCCTCCCTCCAGGGTTTGACGACAGCGTGGTGCCTAGAGCCTAGTGCTACTGTGGAAACTTAAGTGGAAACTTAAATTTCCTCCATTGTGCTCATGCGGAGCCTTTTATTTCGGCGTGCCGACATCTGCCGCTTTTCTTGCGCAGCAAGATTGGGCGTCTTCTGTCGCAGTCCCTTTGATGGGCGGCCCTTGGGTGGGGCCACCTCGATCCCGGATGTTGGTCAATACAAGAAAGAAACTACTCCTCCCACAAGCCAATGGTGTCTAAGTAAGCGTCTCTGACACCGTCCTGGAATGCATGCACAGTCACAAGCGGTGTAGAGGGACTCACGTCGCGCCAGGGGGGCGGAGGAGCAGCAATGACCAATGTCCGAGAGCGGTCCCGAGCGGTCTCGAGCGGTCCCGAGGGCCCCGACCGAGCCGTCCCGAGCCGTGACCCTCTCATCGAGAGTCAGTTGATCAGCTGTTTCGTCCCCTTTTGCTGGCTGTCAGTTGCACCCTATTGATGAGGACATCAAACTCACTAGTGCCAGAAAATTGCCACTGCACAAGGTGCTGTGCGGCAGCACCCAAGCGCCAAGGGCTATACAAGCACCCCAAGGGCTGTTTCATCCCCTTTTGCAGCTCTCAGTTGCACTACTGAATGAGGGACATCAAACTCACTCGGACTCAGGGCCGGTGCTTCGACGCAGCACATTGTGCATCGTGGCAGCATCACCATAAAAACATACATAGGTAGGAAGGTGAAGAAGCAAGAACAGTCCACGAGCCACACGAGGGCTCCCTCGACGCCCCTCGAGGCTCTATTTTATTTTTTATGCGGCTCGGTCTCTCTCTCTCTCGCTATAGGACGGATAGCGCGAGTTATTTTCTGGCAGCGTGCCAATGCGCACGGCTCTACATCTACCACGCACAGCAGCACATTGACGCCGAGAGCGAGACCCAACGCAAGAGACAAGACACGCACACCGAAACACAACACTCGGACTCGCCCGCGGCTCTTCCCGGCACTGTCGTCATACACTTTTCCGGCGGACGCTCCCGACTCCTCGTCGCACCCTTCCTCCCACCCGCGCAGCCGCAAGCCACCCTCAGCCCGTTCCGCCCGGCTCGCCTCCCGCGGCAGCGTCGCTCCCCGACCCATCGCCCTCCTCGTCGAGGCGTTGGTACAGCGTCTGCCCTCCGAGGCCTAAACAGGCAAGGCGGCAGACGAGCATCAGAAAGAGAGGCGTGAGCCGTGAGGTCCGCACGCAAAGGCGCAGTGCATCAACACGGAGGAGGGGGGTGATGCGGCCTGGGTGTGTCGCGTGTGCTAGGTGGGGTAGAGTCTAGGCTGTGCGCCGAGCGACGCGAGGGTCTCGTCCGCCGCCGCGGCGGCGAAAGTGCGGCGCGGGAAGCTCGACACGAGCTCGAAGTCCGTCCCGTCGCCCAATGCACCCACCCAATCAAACACGTCGCGCAGCGGCGCCTAAGGAAGGCGCTAGGAGGTGTCGCGGAAACGTCGCGCCATGCCCAGGAAGGCGCTAGGAGGTGTCGCGGAAACGTCGCTGGTGAGGACAACAAGTGCGCGACAATCTCGCCGCGGCGCCTCGAGCGCGAAGCGGCGCGCCACACGCCGCCCGTCCGCCAGCACCGCCTGCAGGCTCGTCACGCCCGGCCCCGCAACCGGCTCCGTGCCAAGCGCCGCGCCGCGCGCGCCCGCCTCCGCCCGCCTCACCGCTCGTCGCTCCTCCGCCGCCTCCGCCGCCGCCGCCTCCGCCGCCTCCGCCGCCGCCTCCGCCTCCGCCCTCTGGTCAGCCTCAAGCGCGAGCGCATACTCGGCGTCCTGCAGCGCCATCAGACCCGCATCCCCGGCGCCGCCTCCGCCCTCGCTCCCGCCCTCGCCGCCGCCGCCACCGCTGCCGTCGCGTGCCGGCTCTGCCCGTGGCATCTCGAGCGACGGCCGCGGGAAACCGCTCGCCTCCGCATCGTCGTATCGCCGCAGCAGCCGCGCCGCCCGCCGCGGCGAGAACGGGTCGGCGGCCGCAGTGCCGGCCGACGCGACAAGGCGCGCCGCCACGGTGGACGGGATCGACGCGTGCGCCCGCCCCTTCGGCATGGCGCGTGGCAGCAACACCACCTAAGGTCAGGTGAGGTCAACGTGTCCACACACACAACGGTGGTGGGGCAAGGCCCAAGCGACTCTCGCGACTCCACACTTCGACAGGCAGGAGCTGGCACGGCATTCAGAGTGCGAGGCCCGGCGCGCGGGTGAGCAACTTGCCCCTCGCCCCCCCAAAACCAACTCCCGCACACACACGATCGCACCTCCCGCTCGCCCCACAGAAGCGCGATGAGCGGTGTCACGTGCGCTGCGCCGAGCGCCGCCAGCCAGAACGCCGCCTACGACCCCGGCGAATCTCGGGTCAATCTCGCGTCATCTCATCAGGGGTCCGCCGCCAGGCAGAGGGAAAGAGAGAAGGGGGGCAGGGGGGGTTCGGGGGTCGAGAGATCGAGAGATCGAGAGATCGAGAGGGGAGGGGAGAAGAGAGGGAGAGAGGGAGAGGAAGGGGGGGGAGGGGGGGGGGAGGGAGAGAAAAGGGAGAGAAGAGAGAGAGGAGAGAGAGAGAAGAGAGAGAGAACGAAAGAGGGGGGGGGGCAGGGGAAAACAAAGCGCCTCCGGCTCGCCCACGCCCATCCGCAACGGCACCACCCCGGGGGACTGCAGCGCCGCTACGACGTCGCCGTCCGGCCAGCAGTGTCGGACCTAGAAGGTTCCTAGAAGGTTCCTAGAAGGTTCCTAGAAGGTCGCCGTCCGGCCAGCAGCTTCGGACCAGACTGAGCGAGCCAGCCTCCACCCCCTCCACGGCGACTACCAGCAGCGACCCCTCCCCGCGCGCAAGCCGCCGCAGCGCGGCGCTGCTCTCGCCGCCGCCGTTGTGCCACACCGCGCTCCACCTACAGGAATGCTCCGAGAAGGTTCCGAGAATGTTCCGAGAAGGTTCCGGTGTGCCACACTGCGCTTCACCCCGCCGCCCCCTGCCCGCCCCGCCCCGCCGCCGCCGAAGACGACGACGACGACGACGACGACGCCATCGCCGTGGGCCAAGGCGGCCGATCGGCCGCGATTCTTCCTCTGCGCGGCTTCGGGTTGGCGGCCTGCGTCGCGAGCACACCAGCAGCGGTCAGGTCGTGAGCTGCAGGCGAAAAGGCCGCCTCGAGCCGTGAATCGAGAGAGCAGAGTCAAAGGGCTGCGAAGAGAGGGAATACAGCTGCTAGACAGCCGAGTACGTGTTCTCTCGAGAGGAAGGATAGTACACGGGTCCGTAGTCCCGCATCTAGGGGCTGGCGGCCGCGGCATCAGACCCGGCCGGCGGCGTAAACATGCGCGGCGGCGAAGGAGGCGGAGTGTGGCCACGTCTCGCCGCGCCGCGCGCACGCGCCATCCAGCTCCGCTGGACCGCTGAGAAGCGCTGCCTCTCCTCCGCGCGTTCACCGCCGTCGGCTGCCCCGCTAGCCGCGGCAGCCTCGCCGTCGCCGTCGCCGTCGCCGTCCGCCTCCTCGGCCTCCTCGGCCTCCTCGGCCTCCTCGGCCTCCTCGGCCTCGTCCACGCTCCAGACATCACAGCCAGCGGCGCCACTGCCGCCGCCTCTCCTCCCCGCTCGCACTGCGGGAGCCGCATCTGCCCTCTCCCCGGCGCCGGCACCGCTGCCTCGGCCGGCGCTCGCCGCCGCGGGCCGCCGCCTCGCACCGGCGCCGAACCGCGCATTCATCCACGCCGCCCGGCTCGCGGAGATCGCCTTTGCCTCCTCGGCCGCCGCATGCGCCCTCGCGAGCTGCCCCGTCTCGGGCGCTATCGCGAGGCCGACTTCGCTCGAGCGCGCAGCAGCCGCGTCCTGCCTCCGCTGGTGGCGGTTCATCCACACCCACGCGACTCCGAGCAGTACCACCGCCGTTGCGGCCGCGAGAAGCGACAGAAGCGGGGACAGGAGCACAGCCACGCCGCCCGTCTCTGGCGGCGCCTGCACGACGGCCTCGCACGCGCTGCTGCAGGATGCGAGCATGTATGCAGGGTTGCTGCTGCACTCTCCGCGCCGCGCCCAGTCGGCGCACAGGGCCTCGCTCGGCGGGTCGCTGGGATCACCGTCGGCCATCGTGCTGCTCTCTCCTCGACTCCCCTCGGCAAAAGATGCTGCTTGCCGCACACTCCTCGGTGGTCGGCCAAGCACAGCGCCGACCGCCGAGGTATTTCTTCTGTGTACCTGTGTCCGCGCCTGCCCGCGCCCTTGTTGTGCCAGTGTGCTGTGAGAGAGGCTTGTATTCTAGAATTCTTCTCAAGAACAAGGCTGTGAATGCCCCCATCCCCTGGGCCAGGGCTCGACCTCAACCTCTCACTCACAGGTTAGTTAGGTAGGTCGCCTGCGAGCTGCGTGGTGCGTGGATCGCGTCACACCAATCCTCGCTACCCAACGGTCTCGGTCTCGGTCTTAGGTCCTGACAAGGGACACGACAGGCTCGCAGCGCGGTGCTCGGTGGACCCCCAACTCCACTGGCGGTCTCATCTCAGTCTAGCGACCGCCTCCAGCCAACCCTTTTCTGCCGTGGGGCTCCTGTCGTTAGACGTGGAGACGCGAGGGTCGCCCCCCCTTGCCCCACCACCTCGTGTGTGTGGAGAAGTTCACCTAACCTTACCTTACCTCGTACCTCACCGCAGGACGAGGGTCGAGGCGCATCTCCGCGCAGCACAGTCACCGACGTGTCTCAAGGCGGCGAAGCTCGCCCGCCGCGCTGCGCGGCTTTGCCTGCTTCTCCCGTCGCGCGCAGACGTGGAGCGCACGGCCCGCGGCCGAGCGATCCACGCCGGACGCTTCGAGGCGAGGTGCTCGTGTCGGACCCGGCGGGGGGGTTCCGCTTCCACGTGCAGGAGCCGGGCGCCTTCCTCCCTTTCTGCGTCGCCTGCCGCAATGAGACACGCTCCGCGGCCCCCTAGCAGCCTCCCGAACAGTAACAATCGATTCGCACAGTAACGTCTAACCGCCCGCCGCGCGGCCTGACTCATCATCACCTCCCTATTTACATAGGTAGAAAGGTGAAGAACAGTCAGGCTCGGACTGGACACCAGCGCGGTATGGGTGGACGCGGGACAGATGATGACGACACGCACGAGCGACACAGACACAAACAAGCTCACAAGACACTCAGCCAGCGTGGCTGCCACACACCCTGAGTTGGCGTACACATAACTCAAGGCCACATCCTCCCTGTCGCCCCCCCCAGCACTCCAAGGTGCCAAAGGAGTAGGACACAAACAAGGGCACAACAACACAACAGACGACAGGAAGTAACATGTGAGACTATAGAGCAGGCTTGCTCCGCCTCTAGCAATCTCGCCGACCGCGAGGCCGGACAGGACCGTGTGTGGGGTCATGACTCATGTGAGGTCAGGTGTCTCTATGGACGCCCTCCTCAGAGCGAGAGGCTAGCGCGTAGCGGCCGCACAGTACACAGTCACAGACCAGCGACAGCGCCATCGGACGTCTTTTCTTCTCAATAACGAGCAGCGCTCTCTCCGCAACTCGAGATCCCTCGAGAGTTCACGCGGAGTAGGCAGTAGGCTGGGGCCCTGGGGCTAGAGCCGTATACCAGACAGCATGCTCTGCAAGCAAGCTGTAGCTGACCTTTCACGGGAAAGAATTTTACCCTGAGCAACAGCAGGCTGAGTACTCCCTCGTCCGTGCTAGGAGGGACACCGTGCTCTAGAGATCGCACGAGCACGGGCGGGCGGGGCGGGGCGGGGGGGGGGGGGGGGGTGAATTGCTACTCCTAGGGTCAGTTTAACGACCTGACCAGGTCGGTGGAGAGTCTGAGATGTGCTACTCCTTGAGTCAGTTTAACGACCTGACCAGGTCGGGGTTTTCACGCAGCTTCCTTACAACAAACGCACATGGCGAGCACTCACGCCCGATACTACACTCACGCCCAGTACTACACTCACGATGAGGCTCCGTGTTCAGATGAGCTCCCCCACGCGGCCGAGCAGCGCGGCGAGGGTCTGGTTGGCGTTCGAGAAGACCGAGAGGGGCACCTCGGTGCGGAAGTGCTTGTTGAAGGCGTTGCGCAGCTGCACCAGGTCGAGCGAGTCGAGGCCCAGCTCTGCGAGCCGCGTCTCCAGCTCCCACTCGTTGAGCCGCCCGCGCATCCACGCCTCGGCGCGCGCGCGCCCGTTGGCGGCCTTCGCCTCGGCGTCCAGCTCCGGCGCAAGCACGCCGCCCGCCTCCGCGCCGCCCTCCTCGGCGGCGCCGCCGCCGCTGGCGACGACTGCGGCCGACGGCACCGCCGCCGGCGAGCGGCGGACGACCCCTTGCACTAGCGGGTGGTCGGGCCACGGAGATCGCCACCAAGACACGTCGGCGATGCAAAACTGCAGGTTGGGCTCCGCCTGCTCCGGGTGCGGCGCCGGCGCCGGCGAGGAGGGTCCCGAGGCAGCGAGAGGAGATGCCGAGCTCAAGGCCGCCGAGGCAGCGGGCGGCGAGGCGGCGGGCGGCGATGCGGCGCCCGCCCCGACGGCGCGGACGGCGTGCGCTATGCAGGCGATGGCGGCGCCTGTCGCCATCGGCGTCTCGCCACTCGCCACCGACAGCGCGTGCGCCTTTGTGCCCTCGCGCGCCATCCCGACCTCGCCCCACGGGCCAAAGTTGACGGTGAGGACGCGCGGCGGCGAGCCGAGCTCGGCGGGCGGCGGCGGCAGGCCGAAGGCCGCGGCGTGGTCAAAGATGGCGTTGGCGGCGCAGTAGTTTGCTTGGCCCGCGTAGCCCAGCAGCGACGACGTGGAGGAGGAGAGCATCACCCATGGCGGCGAAGCGGAGGCGCGGGCGAGCTGCCGCAGCAGCGGCAGCACGCCCGCCTTTGGCGCCACCACGGAGCCGATCCGCGCCTCGTCGAGGTTCGAGATGAGGCCGTCGTCGAGCACGCCCGCGAGGTGGAAGAGGCCGCCGAGCCGCGGCAGCGCCGCCCCGAGCGCCGCGAGGCCGGCGCACCCGCGCAGCGAGTCGGCATCGCCGAGGTCGGCAGCGAGCGACGTGACGCCGCGCGGGTGCGGCGCGCCGCGGCGCGAGAGCAGCACGACGTGCGCGGGCGGCACGCCCTGCGCGTCGAGCAGCCACTCCACCAGCGCGCCGCCCAGCCCGCCCGAGCCGCCGGTGACCAGGTAGGACGCGGCGGGGTCGAGAGCGGGCACGTCGGCGGGAGGAGGCGGAGGCAGCGAGGCGAGGCGGGGCGCGCGCGGCGGCCCGCCCGCCGCGTCGAGGAGCAAGTCGCACTCCTCCCGCCGCGCGGCGGACGAGGCGGCGATCCACCGCACCCAGCCGTCGAGCAGCGGCCGAATGGCGCCGAGCCGCGAGCCGACCGACCGGTCGGCGCCGAGCAGGTCGGCGTCGGCGGGGAGAAAGAGGCGCTGCACCGACAGCTCGGGCATCTCGAGCGGCGCCGCCTTGGACGCGCCGGCCGCCAGCGCCGAGCGCGTGTCTGCGCTGCAGACGAGGACGACCCGCCCGCCGCCGGCGGCGGCGGCCGCGAGGAGCAGGCGCAGCAGGGCGGCGCACTGGGCGCGCTGCGCCGCCGGCGCCTCCTGTGGCTCGATGTACACGAGCAAGCCGAGGGTCGTGCGCAGCGCCGCCGCGTCGCGCGGCCGCAGCCCGACCTCGTCCGCGCCGAGCCGAAGCAGCCGGGGCGGCGCGGCGGGCGGCACGGCGGGTTTGGTGGGCGGCGGCGCAGCGCGAGGCGGCGGGGCAGCGGCCGGCGGCGGCGCAGCTGCCGGCGGCGACGGCGGCGTCGGTGACGCCGGCGGAGCTCGCTCCCCGTGGGCCGCGTGGAGAGCCTCGTCGTCCGAGTCCGCCTCGGCGGCAGCCTCGCTCTCGCCGGCGCGCGAGGGCAGTCGGTCCCACCGCACTGCGTAGAGCGGCGCCTGCGGCAGCAGGCGCCGCAGCAGCAACTGCATCAGCTCCGCGGATCCGCTGGTGAGGATGTCGTGCCCGCCCGCCAGGGTGTGCACGCTGCGCTTCCCCGACGTCAGCGACAGCCAGCCGCCCGCGGCGGAGGGCGGGAACGACGCGTCCGAGTCGCCGCAGCAGATCTGCAGCGCGCAATCGAGCGCCGCGCCGCTGCCGCCGCCGGTGGCGCGGCGGAGCGCATCGGCGACTCTCCGCTCCGCGCGCCCGTCGGCGCGCAAATCGGCAAGCAGCGTCGGCAGGAGCCACTCGCGGTACGCGGCCGACGCGCGCACCTCGGGCGAGGCGAGTGAGTACGAGTCGAGGTCAGCCTCCGAAGCGGCGACGAAGGAGCCGGGCGCCATGCGGCCGGCGACGTGTAGTAGGTGCGGCGGCGAGCCCGCCGCCTGCAGGTGGAGCGCGACCTCCGCAGCCAGCATCCCTCCCATCGACCAGCCGACGAGGACGATCGCCGAGCCCGCCGCGTCCGCCGCGATGCGCGCGGCGAGCTCTTCGATCATCTCGGCCTCCGCCTCGGCCGCGGCGCCGGCCTGCATCCCGGCGGGCGCCACCTCGCCCGGCCACGTGTGGTCGGCGAGCGCGCCCTTGCCGGGCGTCTCGACGCCAACCACCTCCATCCACTCGGGCGCGCCGGCGGCGAGCTCCGCGAACGCCGCCGTCGAGCCGCCCGCGAAGGCGAGGCAGTAAGCGGACACCCACCGCGAGCCTGGCGACGCGCGGCGCAGCGGCTGCAGCGCCGGCAGGCCGGCGGGGTCGAGCGGAAACTTGGAGGGCGGCGCGGCGGCGGCGAGGAGCGCCGCCTGCGCGGCGCTCACCTCCTCCGCCGTCGGCCGGACGTACATCGAGCGCTCGGGCTTGAGCCAGTGCACGGCCGGCTCAAACGCGTAGCCCGGCAGCCTCGCCGCGGCGTACCGCCGCGAGCCGTGCCGCGCGCGCCGCAGCGTGAGCGGCGCGCGCGCCTCCCACAAACCACACAGCGCGTCGGCAAACACGCGCTCGTCGGCGGCGCCGCCGGCCCAGTCCTCGCGAGGGTGGCGCAGCGTCGAGAGGACCGAGAGGGCGCTCGCGCCGTCGGCGGTGCACTCGGCGAGCAGCGGCGCGAGGGATGAGCCCGACCCAACCTCAACCGCGAGCAAGCCGTCTCCTCCGGCCTCCTTGGCGAGCGCCGCGAGCAGGTCCATGTTTGCGTCCCACCGCACCGCGCGCGACACGTGCCCCGCCCAGTACGACGGGTCGGTGGCGGTGGCGGCCTCCATCCAGCCGCCGCCGCCGTTGCACGCTAACGGCAGCTTTGGTGGCGCGAGCCGCACGCGCGCCAGGACAGCGGCGAGGCCGTCAGCGACCGACTCCATCAGGGGCGTGTGGTAGGCGCGAGGCAGCGGCAGCCGGCGCGAGCGGACGCCCTCCGAGTCGAGCAGCGCCTGTGGTGGTGCGCTGGTGGTGAGCGATCTCATAGTTGAGGAGTGAGACGCCCGAGTCGAGCGGCGCCTGAACTGCGAGCAGCGCGTCGTCGTCGCCGGCGAGGACGGTCCGGCCGCCGCTGTTGCGCACGGCCAGCCACACCTTGCCGCGGTGCGACGGCATCGCCGCAACCTCGGCCGCGCGCGCGGCGCTCAGCGCCACCGCGAGCATGCCGCCCGGCTGCGCCTCCTCGGACAGTCGCGCGCGCGTGGCGATGAGGGCGAGCGCGTCCTCCTCGGGGAGGACCCCGGCGAGCGTCGCCGCGACGAACTCGCCGATCGAGTGGCCGGCGAGGGCGGCGGGCGCGAGGCCGTACTCCTCGACGAGCGTGCGGCCCAGCGCGAGCTCCGTCACGAAGATGGCGGGTTGCGTCACCGTCGGCGCGTCGAAAGCGGCGCGGAAGCCGTCGGCGTCCTCGGCGCCGGCGGCGGGGAAGAGCCGCTCGCGCAAGTCGAAGCCGAGGAGGGGGCGCAGCGTGGCGCACATCCGGTCGACGTGCCGCCGGTAGGCGGGCTCGGAGCGGTAGATCCCCTCTCCCATGCGCGGGCACTGCGAGCCCTGGCCGGGGAAGAGGAGCACCACCGGCGGCGTCTTGCCCCGGCGTCTTGCCCCGCCGCCGCCGCCGCCCGCCGACTCGAGGTCGACCATGCTGCTGCTCTTGCTCGGCGATGGCGACGCTGGGGCGGGGGCGGGGGCCGGGGCGGCGGCGGCGGCGCGCAGCGCCGCGACGGCCTCGGCGCGCGTGGCGGCGGAGACGGCGACGCGCTTGGAGAAGAGCTCCCGGCCGCCGAGCAGCTGGGCCGCAACGTGCTCGAGTGGCGGCGCCCCCTCGCCTTCGAGGGCCGCCGCGAGCGCCTCCGCGGCGCGTCGCGCCGCGGCGCCCGACTTTGCCGAGACGCAGAGCATGTGCACGGCACGGCGCGTCGGGGCGGCGGCGGCGGCGGCGGCGGATGCGGCGGCGGCAGCGGCGGCGGCGGATGCGGCGGGCTTGCCCGCGGCGCGGGGCGGCTCCTCGAGGATCATGTGCACGTTGGTGCCCCCGATGCCGAAGGAGGAGACGCCGCAGCGGCGCGCCGCCTCGCTGGCCGCTCCCGGCACGCCTGTCGGCCTCGCCCACGGCACAGCCCCGGCCTAGAGGAGGTTCCGAGAGGGTTCCGAGAAAGTTCCGAGAAGGTGTGCCTCGCCCACGGCACAGCCCCGGCCTGGTGCACGGCGAGCGGAGTGCCGGCGAGGTGGACGTTCCTGTTGAGCTTGGCGAAGTGGGCGGTCGGGACGAGCTCCGCGCGTGAGAGGCAGAGCAACGCCTTGTGCAGCCCCGTGACGCCCGCAGCCGCGTTGGCGTGGCCGAGGTTGCCC
Source organism: Emiliania huxleyi CCMP1516 (assembly GCF_000372725.1). NCBI lineage: Eukaryota > Haptophyta > Isochrysidales > Noelaerhabdaceae > Emiliania > Emiliania huxleyi. The sequence goes on along the minus strand of NW_005201381.1, from coordinate 256,491 downwards.
TTGATTGAGCCGAGCGAGATGAAGGTGCCGCGCGACGCGGCGGCGGCGGCGCCGGCATCCGAGGCGGCGAGCGCGTCAGTGAGCGCGCGCGCCTCGATGCCATCGCCGATGAGCGTGCCAGTCGCGTGGCACTCGACGTACGAGAGCGACGACGCCGCGACTCCTGCCACGCCGAGCGCGCCGCTGACCGCCGCGCGCTGGCCGGCCACCCCCGGGGCAGCGTAGCCAGCCTAGAGGGTTCCGAGACGGCTCCGAGAAGGGTCCGAGAAGGGTTCTAGGAGGACGAGAGAGCCCGCCTTGCGGGCGCCGTCGTTGGTGACCGCGTAGCCGAGCAGCCTCGCGAGAGGGGCGTCGGCGGCGGCGTCGGCGTCGGCGGCACGCTTGAGGACGACGGCGCCGACGGCGTCGCCGAAGACGGTCCCGTGCGCCGCCGCGTCGAAGGGGCGCACCTTTTCCCACGCACGCGCGAGGGGTGCGTCAGGCGTGCCAGGCCGGAGGAGGGGGGTGGGGGGTGGGGGGAAGGGGGAAGGGGAAGGGGGGGGGGGGGGGCGACAGGCACAGGTACAGGTGTACAGGTGCACAGGTGTACAGGTGGACAGGTGGACAGGTGCAGTGAGGTACCCTGGCGAGGCGCCGCTGACGCACGTTGTGGTGGTGGAGGCCTCTCGCTCGGGCGGCGGGGAGATGTGGGGAGATGTGGGGAGATGTGGGGAGGCCTCTCGCTCGGGCGGCGGGGGCGTCTCGCACCTTGCCGTCGATGGAGGCGACCAGCCCCTCCTCAAAGACGTAGCCGTGCGATGGGAAGGTTAGCGCCGACGCGCCGCCGAGGGCGAGGTCTGCCTCGCCAGTGAGGAGGGGCGCGGCGGCGTGCGCGACGGCGAGCAGCCCCGACGAGCAGGCAGAGTTGACGGTGAGGGAGGGGCCCATCAGGTCGAGGGCGTACGAGAGGCGCGTCGCGATGTAGTCCTGCAGCGCGGTGCGGGGGCACAACCAGAGTCAGGGTCGCTGCTGGAAGGGAGGTGTGCGGCTGCTGGAAGAGAGAAGTCCCCTCGCGCATCTAGCGGCGCCGGTCCTTCTCGGAGCCAACCTCGCCCAGGAAGATGTCGCCGGGGGAGAGGGCGTCCTTGAGCGGCGCGCCATCGAGGTGGTGGTGCATGTAGCCGTCGATGCCGGGCGCCGCAACCACCGCCGTCCGCTCCGGCGTGCCGGAGAGCGGCGCGTACCCCGCGTGCTCGAAGGCCTGCCACAATGATGATGAATGGTGATTGATTAGTCATCGTTGATTGCCCCGCGTGCTCGACGGCCTGCCACGCAACCTCGAGGAAGAGGCTGGAAGTAGGAAGTGTCTAGGAAGTGTCTAGGAAGTGGCTAGAAAGTGGCTAGGAAGTGTCACCTGCCACGCAACCTCGAGGAAGAGGCGATGCTGCGGGTCCATGATGGCCGCCTCGTGTGGCGAGAGCGACCAAAACGCCGCGTCGAACCGCTCCGCGCCGTCCACCAAATACGCGGCGGGCACGAACCGCTCGTGGGCAAACACGTCCGCGCCCACTCCCTTGGCGAAGAGCTGCGCGCGGCTCCACATCGTCAGCCCGTGACCGCCTACCGGCCGAGATTCGCCGAGATGAGCCGAGACCCGCCGAGATTCGCCGAGATCGGCAGCCCCGCGGCCGCCGTCGCGCAGCATCTTCCACAGCGCCTCGACGCCGCCCGCCTTTGGGAGCACACGCCGAGAGTAGCCGAGAGTAGCCGAGAGTAGCCGAGAGGAGCCGAGAGTAGCCGAAAGGAGCCGAGAGGAGCCGAGAGGAGCCGAGAGGAGCCGAGGGGAGCCGAGGGGAGCCGGCGCCGCCCGCCTTTGGGTACCGGCCCGCCATGCCGACCACGGCCAGCTCGCGCGAGGCAACATCCAGAGGCGCAGCGGCGGCCGGCGCGGCACGCGGGGTGGCGCCCTCTGCCCTCGCGCGGACGGCGCGCGCGAGCCCGGCGGGCGTCGGCGCGTCGAAGAGGTCGAGCACCGTCAGCGAGATGGCGAGGCGCGCCTGCACCCCCGCACTCGCGCCTCAGGCTCGGGCGGACCTCGGGCCATCTCGCACCAGCTTGGACCACCTCGCACCAGCTCGGACCACCTCGCCCGCAGCTCGCGCACGAGCCAAACGGCGCATCTCGGCGCATCTCGGCGCATCTCGGGTGATCTCGCCTGTATCTCGCGCACGAGTCGGGCGGCGAGCAGCGAGTGGCCGCCGAGGTCGAAGAAGTTGTCGCCGCCCTCGACGTCGGGCACGCCGAGCACCGAGCGCCACACGGGGAGCATATCACCCTCGAGTGCGTCCACCGCGCTGCCGTCGGCCGCCGGCGCGGCGGCGTCGGCCGACGCGGCGGCGGGCGGCGCGGCGGCCGACGCGCGCAGCGAGGCGAGGGAGAGGTTTGGCCTTGGTAGCGACCGCCGGTCGAGCTTCTTGGACTCGGCGGCCGAGAGGCCTGGGGAGGGAGAGTGGGCGATGGGGGTGGTGGTGGTGGTGGTGGGGGGGGGGGGGGGCCAAAGGAGGAAGGGTTAAAGGGAGGGGGGGGGG
>NW_005201381.1:251326-253824 GCF_000372725.1 Emiliania huxleyi CCMP1516 | reverse complement strand
CCGGTGGCGGCGCGCACGGGGGCGCACCGAGATCAGGGTATTCCATCTTTACATAGCGTCCACCAGAGCCAACCAGGTTTTCTTCTATTCAACTCCTGGTGGGGGCGCAGGGCGGTTTGTCTGCGCGTGGGTGATGGGTGGGCGGGTGTAGATGGGTGGGTGTAGATGTGTGGGTGTGTGTGGGTGTGTGGGTGTGTGGGTGGGTGTGTGGGTGTGTGGGTGTGTGTGGGGTGGGGTTGGGGTTGGGGTTGGGGGAAGGCCACGGACCGCCGAGCTGCGGAGTGATCAACCAGTGGCGCGGCAGCGCGTGCGGCGGCAACTCGGCGCGCGCAGCCTCCCGCACCGCCGCAAGCCAGCTCGGCTCGTCCGACTCAGCCGCGGCGGCGGCCGCCGCGTCCGGGAAGACGTGTGCCACCAGCGAGGATGGCTGCCCGGTCGCCTACTCCCCCCAAAAAGAAAAACGTCGAAAAAGAAACACCTCGCGGAAGGGACAACCGTTCCTCGTCTGCCTCGTCGAGCAGCGCGACGACGGCGCAGCGGCCGACGCCGGCCAGAGCCGAGATGCACGCCTGGCGGGGTGTGGCGGAAGGAAGGGTGAGTCGGCCCGGCGCCTCTCAGCGCCTCTCGACGCCTCTCGGCGCCTCTCGGCGCCTCTCAGCGCCTCTCGGCGCCTCTCGGCGCCTCTCGGCGCCTCTTCGGCGCATCTCGGCGCATCTCGGCGCATCTCGGCGGATCTCGCCTCGACGTAGGGCAGCCCGACCTTGTACCCGCGGATCTTGACGGTCGAGTCGAGCCGGCCGAGCACCTGAGCCAGAGGTCGTGCAGCCGAGTCACACAGGCCGTCACGAGAGCGAGCCGTCGGGCGGACGTCGGCCAAGCAATGAATGAACTTGTGAATGAATGAACGCATACACTAATTCAACGGAGCCGTCGGGCGGGCGTCGGCCGAGCACCTGCACGCTCGCCTCGCCGCCCGCCGCCGCAGACGGGAGGAGCCGCGCAAGGTCGCCCGTCCGATAGAGGAGGAGCTCGGCCTCGCCGCCCGCCGCGCCTCGCACGGCGCGCGGAGACGGCGGCGCCTCGGCGGAGGCGGTTGAGGCAGAGGCGGAGGCGGCGGAGGCGGTGGCGGTGGCGGCGGTGGCGGCGGAGGCGGTGGCGGTGGCGGAGGCGGCGGTTGAGGCGGAGGCGGTGGCGGAGGCGGCGGTTGAGGCGGAGGCGGTGGCCGCGTCCCGGTCGGCCTGTGCGCGCACCTCGGCTGCGTGGTCGGCGCAGAGGGTGAGGGTGAGGCTGTTGGGCCCGAGAGACGCGCGCAGCAGCGCGCACAGCTCTGGCGGCGCGGGGAGCAGTCTCGCGGTGGTCAGGTCGGCGGCGCCGGCGTAGCCAGTGAAGGCCTGCGGCGAGGGCTCGCACATTGTCGGGGCGGGAGTACGGCCGCGTGCCGTGTACTCGGAGCAGGAGGGCTGCGAGTACAGCGAGTGCTACAGGCTGGAGGCAGCCGAGTGCAGCCGAGTGCGTGTCCTCTCGAGTGGCTGGCTGGAGTGGCTGGCTGGAGTGGCTGGCTGGAGTGGCTGGCTGGAGTGGCTGGCTGGAGTGGCTGGCTGGAGTGGCTGGCTGGAGTGGCTGGCTGGAGTGGCTGGCTGGAGTGGCTGGCTGGAGTGGCTGGCTGGAGTGGCTGGCTGGAGTGGCTGGTCGGTCGACAGCGTTCTCTTTGCTAGGGGGGTGGGTGAGGCCTGCGGCGTGAGGACGTACACCTCGCCCAGGCAACCCAGCGGCACCGGGGCGAGCGAGTCCGGGTCGAGGACGGCGATGGCGACGCCAGCCGGAGGCCGTCCGACGGGCGCTATGGCGCCGGCGGCCGCGTCCGGCGCGGCCGGGTGGAGGTCTGCGTATGCGGCGTCGCACCCCTCCCAGGAGGAGTAGTCGTTGACGAGCTGCACGTGCGGCAGAGACGCTGCGTGCCGCTCGACGAGGCTCGCCGGCGCGACCTCGCCACACAGAGTCCACAGCCGCAAGCAGCCGAGCGGAGATGCGGCGGCGGGAGGCACGGCGGGCGATGCGGCGGCGGGTGGCGCGGCGGGCGATGCGGCGGCGGGTGGTGCGGCGGGCGGCGGCGGGCAGCCAAGCTCGAGAAAGGTTGCGAGGAGCGAGGGGGTCGTCAGGATGCGCGTGGCGCGCGCCTCGGCGAGCAGGGAGGCGAGGCGCGGCGGGTCGACCAGCGCCTACCTCGGGCAATCTCGGGGAATCTCGCGGCTCAATCTCGGGGAATCGGAGGGCTGGGCCGGCGCCTCGTCCGGCACAATGATGGCCGTCTGGCCGAAGCAGAGTGGGCGCGCCGCCTGGTGCGGTCGAGAGCAGGGGTGGAGTGGGTGGGAGATGGTGGCGTGTGTGTGTGTGTGTGTGTGTGTGTGTGTGTGTGTGTGTGTGTGTGTGTGTGTGTGTGTGTGTGTGTGTGTGTGTGTGTGTGTGTGAGTCAGACAGGGGGCCGTGCGACCTGAGAG